>NW_016158055.1:69391-90465 GCF_001687245.7 Rhagoletis zephyria | reverse complement strand
TTCTCCTTAGAAAAATTTGGCGCATAAAATATTAGTGGAAATGTTAACCATTTATAAGCCATTTTTCAAACAGTGTGTCAAAAAGGCCCGTGGGAGTTGATGGGTTAAACTTGTGGAAAAAAGTAGGCCAACCTTATTTTCAATATATAACCCGCAAAAAATCGTAAGAAATCCGTAATTTAACATAACGGTTGATAAGCTTATTGCAAAAAATTATTGATAGCGACATAAATTACCCCAATAACTTAACCTTTACATTTTTTTATTTCTTTAAATTGAAATAGTACATACTGATTTGTATATTAGAGTGCCCATCGAACATCTTTTTTTTGTACGTTAGTACTACATATTTTCTAATTGTGGAAGTTATCGATGGTGAAAATTTAAAAAATTCTTTGAAATTTAAGCAAAAATAGTCATTCAAAAGCTCATGAATCTAGAAAATCGTTTTTTCTGACCTAAACCGACAGGCCGCGACCTCTAAATGGCCTTTAAAAAATCCATAAAAATAGGCAATAATATTTCTCATAAAAACGAATAAAATTAGGGGGTAGGGTCTTTAAATTGTCAAATAAAGCATTTTAGATGGGAAATCTAATGTGTATACTATATAGACTTTCTTCTGTCCGCCCATCCATCAGCAGCAGTCACTCAACATTTGAATTCAATGAATGAATTAAATAGAATTATAATCTGATGGCATGATAAGATTAGAAGCCTCATGGCTCTTTGGAATCTACCTTATGGGCAGTAGCGCCGGCGTCGCCGCCGCCGCCGATTCTTTTTGAAGTTGACCACGCCGCCGCCGCAAAGCCTGTCGGCGTAAACCTCTAGTACACATACATACACACAATATATGTATAAACGCATGGACATAGCCAGGTAGGGCGGGAGGGGAGCAACCACACGTAGTCTATGGCTTTGGGGATTGCAAATACCTCAGCCTGGTATACCGAAGCATATTCCCCAAAAGAAAAAGTGAAGCTTATCCCCGTTAACGTCGAAAAAATACTCCAGATCCTGACCCTGAGTCAGTTTTGGAGCCATCAGTGAAGATTCGACAATGTGCGAGTGCGGGATCAGTGCTCGAAATAAACCAGCATTCCCCTCAGGGAACTCTCTCTCTCTTCAACAAAGGTAATGGTGGCGTATTATCCTGTAGCATTGGAAAGACACAAGTGCTCAAATATCTGCCGCCGGCAATTTCCGCATCGCTTAACTTAGTATTATGCCAACATCCGTTTCTTTTTAGTATTCAGGTGGCCTTTAAGGCTTCCCCACGTATGATGACACAAAGTGACGGTAAGTTCACCAGTGCGTCAAGAGCACTATACATTAAAGTTAAATAAATAGGCTATCAAGCAACCATTTTGGTTATTTACTATCGAGATCAGGTGAATTTTCGTGGACCCCCACTTACAACTCGTGGACTCCCATATTTGTTCACGCCGACGAGTCCCCCGTGGCCTCCTGGAGTCCACCTGGACCACTTTGAGAATCCCTGTAGTATACGGAAAATTGTATTTTTTTATTTGGTTTTTAGAATAACGTCTTGTCCGGCTACTTGGTATACATGTATGTAGAGCTATGAATTTAAAAAATACATTAGGTTTTAGCAGAGATATTCGCCTTTAACCACTATGTTCTGTAAATTTCCCAGTACTGCAAAGCTGTTGCCATTCACTTGGGAGTGGCCAGAAGTGATTTGTTTGCTTACGGTTCAAATCGCAGCTGAATTCGTCCGGATATTTATATCCACGTATCCCCTGGGTAGCGACCAAACACCCGTTTGGGAGCGAGCTAATGTGACAAGACGTATTTATAACACCGCGTGCGCTGGGTTTGGGTCCCTGCACGTTAAAACCCTACCCAATGAAAAAAAAACTATGCCTCGGATGATACCCCCTTCTTTTGATGACGATCACGGCAAACGTAGAAGGGACTATGATTTGAGGGTATGCACGTAGAATATCCGGACCCTTAATAGGGATGGTACCTCTGTCCGGTTGGTTGATGTCCTCGGGAAAATAAAGACTGACATCACCGCCATCCATGAAATGCGATGGACTGGGCAAGGCAAGGTAAGCGTGGCCGATTTGTCTCATTGTCCGATTGTCTCGTGGCCGATTTGTCTCATTGTCCGATTGCCTAGTGGCCGATTTGGCTCATATTCGAGTTATAAATATATTGGTTAAAGTAGGGGCAATATCTACTATTGCCCAAAAAGAGCTGCAAGGTGGCTCTGGAGTCGAGTTATTGGTAAAAATAGTCAAGTGAAGTCAATCGGAGACACCAAGGATCAAAGTTAAATTATCACCGTTAAATCAATCACCAGAACGATTGCGGTCTTTGCTTTATGGCGAATAAACTGAATAAAGACAATTCTTGATAAATGCCTACAAATACAATTGTAACACTTCTAAGGTATTTCGTCTGAAATAAGTCTAAGTATATCGGATTTCTGTGGGCTAAAGATACTCCCCCATTTTGAAAATGCCACAAATTGTACTATACAGGTTCAAGGACGATTCACCATCGGACCAGATAATTGTTGCCACAAGAACTTCTTCACGGACATAACGCTTTCATTAGGTTATTTAAGACGGCAATGGAGGATATGCCTTCTGACGGCCACAAAGTCAAACGTGAACGTGATTGTTGGTAAAAACGTTAGACCAAATGTTTAAATAAAAAATTAATTTTGGGCGGGACGAAGTTCGCAAGGACTGGTAGTAATAACATAAAAACCGATTTGTTTTTTTTAACTCGTAACTTCAATTCCAGTTCTGCTTAGATACAAAAATTTAAAACCAAAGGTTTGTCTCTACGGGAAAGCATTGGTGTTATTGAAGAGATTAAAAATAATTAACTCAAATGGAGGATAACAAATATTTAAAAACAATTAAATTCAGTATTGAAAATAAATTAAGGATTTATATCTTAGTGTAATATAATCCGTACTATTTTTAATAATAGTAAAAAAGTGACAACTAAATCGATGCATTAACACTACTGGAAATAAAAAAATTTCGAATTCCGTCCAATCCTTGAAATAAACTGAATAAAAAACAAAACATTAAACTGTCCTTAACTTTTTGGTTGTTTTTCGAGCATATTTTGGAAGATATTTACTAATGTCTTAATGTTTATCTAAGCGCTATTTTCTTCGGTCCTGCTCATCATACGCCACTTTAACTGAGACACCACTTTGCAGTTTTTCAAAAAGTCAAAAAAGTTAAAGTTTGGTATGCGTGGCATGGATAAACAAAGAAAGTTGTAGGTATTGAGGTAAAACTGTTTTGAAGTTTCACTTGTAAAGATTAGAATGCTTTGTTTTAGAGACTTGCATTAATCAAGGAGTTGCACGTATTGAAACTATGAAAAACGCGTTTTTATACCTTAAGTCCAGATTGTGAGGGGGTATTCAAAATTCTAAGTATGCATATTTTTTGTGCATCATTAGATCTATAACTTGTATCAGTCACATAGTGTTATTATCCCGACGAAATCCTTGACGGTGGTACGGGTGGGGAACGGTACATGACGGTAGGTGGTTTAGTTTGGGTTAAAGTCTCACACTGACGGGGTTAGGCTTTCGATGCTTCCTCCTCGTAAAAAAAAAACATGTCCAGTAAATCGACGAATAGTTTTATATCAACTTTTGTGAACTTCTATTTATGTGTTTGTGTACAACATACCTCTATTGGTTACAATAATTTTAAGCTATAATAACAATTTGTTAGTAATAATTATTGGTTTTGAAAAAAATGTTTTATAGGGCTCCCCCTAAATTTCGTTCTGGCTACGCCCATGTATATACGTGTTCATATATACACGTGTAAGATTTAAACGTAGAAAAAAATTACTTGATTTAATCTGTTTTTATTAAATCGCCTAATTTTTATTATGACTAGGTATAGGCAGTGCAAAATTTATCTGATATATAAATATTTGTAAGTGCTCACGCGACTAAGAATTATAAGAATGCGTTATAAGAATTGCTTATTGAATGAGTAAATATTTAATATACGGCACTCAAATTTTGGAGTAGAGCGAAAAAAAACTANTATTTTACATAAAAAATTTACTAAGTATTGCCCGGTTTGTAGTTGCAGTTAAAGAAAACACATGAAAAGGCACGATTTTTTTTAAATTCGAAAAAATGTAAATATTTCAAAAACGGTGACACTTTTACCTGAAAATTTTTTGTTTATCAGTGAGCTCACCCCCCCACCTACCTTGCCCTAAAGTTTGGCACGTTACTTCTGGGACACCCTGTATGTATGTATATCTTTCATTTTACAAATTTGGGTTTGGAATAACGATTTTACGATTTTTATGCATGAAGCTCGGTGCCTGGAGTTCAGGGTTACCAAATTTCGTTTTACCACTATGTCGATTTAGGCGGTTATGCAACTGGCCGATGGCCGGTTTTGCCAAGGCATCGATGATATGCAATATTGTAATGGCGCCTCAAACCAGTAGTATACATACATGAGTGCAACTCAGAAATACATAATTGTTTTTCAAATTCGATAACAGTATCTTAACATTTCTTCGTTTGGTCCCAGTCGGACTATGCATGATGCGGTTCCGAAAAGTTACTGACATATGAGGTACTTATGTACAATTTATGTAATGATAAGTTAGCCAGTACCTTCTAATAAAAGATAAATAACACTGGTTTACAGCAAAAATGTTTTATGGATGCCACTATCCAATCCCTATGAAGAATTGATCGGTGATTCCGAAAATCGAGTTAATTTTTTTTTCTATAGATACGTTTTTGAGTTATTAGCAAATTTACTGTTATTCAGCTTAAAAAAAGAGTGGTTCCACTTAAACACGTATATCTTACGAACCAATTGAACAAACACAATACGAAATACGGCAAATGAAAGCCAATGAAATTTTCCATAAGCCGTATATATATCACTTTACCTATAGGCCTGATAGTTTCTGAGAAATTGAAATAGACCTCTTTACAGAATGACCGACGATATGTAGGAATCGAGAGATATCATTGAGCCGACCAAAACGGTATATTTTATTTTTGAAGGAAACAACAATTACACAAGTTATCGAAGGTAAAACTAAGCATTTTTCAAAACGTGTTTTAATAAAATAACACTGGTCGGCGCAACTCCGGCTACGCTGTCCTTAGAATTTTTGCGCTGAACTGATTTCTGCGTATGGGGCATTTCCGCACAGCTCCATGAAAATCACGATTTTAAAGGGATTCCTAAGTAATGTGTATCGTCTGAGTAGAGAAAGCAAGGGTTATTTTTTTAATACTTTGTAAAGCGAGGACTAAAGACAACATGGGTGCGTTCGAGCTTCAATAAATGCGACAGTGTTACTTTCTACGTTCTTTGAAAAAATTTAGATTAAGATAAAGATAAACATAAAAATAAACATAAACATAAATATAAACATAAAAATAAAAATAAACATAAAGATATATGAATAAGATAACAAAGATAAAGAGACAGAGGTAAAGATAAATCTGAAGATTCACGTGAACTTTTCTCAACTCACATCATATCGACTCACTTCAACTCACCTCATCTCAAATTAACTCATTTCGATTTTTTTTGGAACGAATTTCCGTCATCTTTTGTCAAGCTTGAAATCGTGGAATGAAAGAGAGATTTCTCTGACAAACCCCTGAGCACCGAGATTCGACCGGGGGCCCGTGGATTTCAGGGAGAAAAAGCCAATCGGTCAACCTTACAAATGCCCATTAAACCGCAATTAAATAGTCCGCTGGTACTGAGAATGGATGTGTTGATTTCGGTAACCAACATATTTGATGGTACCAAGTATTGGTTGGACTACAAATACCCTGTCGGGAAACGCACTAGTGCCGAACTAGTTCTGTACTAGACAATTTAGAACCATGACTAGTGCGCTTTAACATTGCGATGTCCTACGAATTTGTCGATAGTTCCGAACCAATTCTAAATCGACAGACAAAAAAGTTTCATGATTTTTTAGTCTTTGGTTTTTCCATATGTGCGATTTTTAGTTATTTTCAAAGAAATTTGTTTTCAATTTGAAGTTGAATTTGTTTGAATGATTGAGAGAAATGTACCTTTGGCTGTAGCTGAGTCAGAAGTGCTTGCTGTTATTGGTTAGATTCCAGAAGGTCTTAAGATGTTTAAATGTTAACAGAAATCTTTGTTTCATATTACCAAACTATGAAAAAGCATCTGTGAAGTGCAGAATGATAGCGTATTTGAACGAAAAACCCGCCAAACACATCTATGTAAAGTAAAAAAGTCCCCCGCTGCATCCCTTTTGCGATAGTTCCGAACTAGTTCTAAATTCTACAGATAAGATCTAAATAGTTCGATCTGTATCCCTTTTTCTATAGTTTCGAACCAGTTATAAATTCTTGAACTGATGGGGATCTAGTTACTACAGTATTCCTCGCTTAATTGTCGCCCGTTTAATTTATTTTCCCACTTATTTGAATTAAATAAAAAAAATAATGCATACAAAATCCTTGGAAATTTTCCCGCATAATTGAACTCAGTTAATCGGTTTCCCCATATAATTGGTTAAAAACATGTGGCATTGAAAAGAGATGTAGGTACCTTAAAATTTTCACGGTTACGTTTATTTAATTTTTATTTTTTATAAGAATTATCTCTAAAAATGTGAGGAAAAGTATACATACTTACGTATAAACAATAATAAATATAGACTGTTTTTATTCCTTATATTTTATGGTTTAAAGTTTAAACTATATAAATATCATTAAATTTAATAATGATTTAAACTCCACACATGCATTTTATTTTAATTCAATAGGTTGTCCAATTTATCGCAATTTTTGTAATTGAACGAACTGTTCAATTAAACGAGTATTGGTTTTCCAAAAAGGTTCTGATAGTTACTCCTACTTAATTGGAGCCCTCTAAATTCAATGGCGTCCCCAGTTTTGCCCGATTAGCTCCACTGCATCCCAAATTGAGATTTACCAAAAATGTTTATTGGGATATGCACATATGGGCAAATCTGAAATAGAAAGCAAAAGAATAAGCTGGGTTCAATTTACGCTGTGCAAGTTGTAAATTTTGAGCAAAGATCTTGCAAGTTTAACCCACTTAATTGGGACGTTCTAAATTCAATGGCATCCCCCGTTTTACCAGATTGGCTCCAGTTTTCGAGATAGCGGTACTTAAAACTTTGCTTAAATTTTAACTATTTTATAAAAAACTCCCCCAGTTTTGAAGATATTTTACTAAACTTTTGAACACGATTGTATTTTAATATTACCTTCATTATTCACTTAAAATCATCGAAAACGGTTCACTATAACATCTAGCTTCCATACAGCTGATTGTTCAGAGACGTTGTTTTGCGTTATAACTCCTCCAATAAAGTAGGTAAAAATTTTGTATACGATCACTTTAACATATAGCACGCATACAATCTATTATTCAGATATCAAGTTAGAGTTATTGCGCAAAAACACATATCTTAGTAATCAGTTGTATTGGAGCTATATGTTAAAGTGAACCTATTTCTATAAGGAATAATTAAGGTAATATTAAAAACCGTTATGTGCAAAGTAAAATAACTTCAAAACTGAGGGAGTTATTTATAACATAGTTCAAATTTAATCAAATTTTGAAGTACCGTTATCTCGAAAACTGGAGCCAATCTGGTAAAACGGGGGATGCCATTGAATTTAGAACGTCCCAATTAAGTGGGTTAAACTTGCAAGATCTTTGCTCAAAATTTACAACTTGCACAGCGTAAATTGAACCCAGCTTATTCTTTTGCTTTCTATTTCAGATTTGCCCATATGTGCATATCCCAATAAACATTTTTGGTAAATCTCAATTTGGGATGCATCAGAGACCGAATAATAATTATTTCATGGTGGAGTTTTAAAAAATGTCATCAAAATTTTCGTAAGAATTATAAAAGTCTTCTGATAATAATTATTCGTGAGCAAATTTTTTGAAGTCATCGATAACTATTATTTTAAGACCTATATAATAGAAGTCTTTTCATAATAATTATCATTGAGATAAATATTTTTAAGTCTTCAAAGACTTTTATTTTGAGACTTATATTATAAATAATATATTATATATTATATAGTCCCGAACGCGTCCCAAATCAAGCCCCAACTGTCCCAAACTGCTCCCAAACTAGTCCCGAACTGGTCCCCATCAGGCTCCGAACTGGGCCCCAACTAATCCTGAAATGTTCCTGAACAAGTCCCGTCTTTTAAGACTTAAAAAATTTTTTCGCGCTCATAATTATTATGAAAAGACTTTTATAATATAAGTCTTAAAATAAAAGTCTTTGAAGACTTAAAAATATTTATCCCCCTGATAATTATTACAAAAAACTTTTATAATATATGTCTTTGAAGACTTGAAAATATTTATCTCTCTGATAATTATTATGAA
Source organism: Rhagoletis zephyria (assembly GCF_001687245.7). Lineage (NCBI taxonomy): Eukaryota > Metazoa > Arthropoda > Insecta > Diptera > Tephritidae > Rhagoletis > Rhagoletis zephyria. The sequence continues at coordinate 82,033 of NW_016158055.1, read as the reverse complement.
AGGACTTTTATAATATTAGTCCTTGAATAATAATCATATATGACCCAAAAAATATCTATCTTAATATAATGATTATTGGTTGACTTTTATTCTTTTCTCTTATAATAGTTATGTCTCTGGGATGCATTTAAGAATCAGTCCTTTTCTCAAATTTCAAACGTTAGTTCTCAAATGCATCTCAAATAACCGTTGATAGCGTTCTCAAACTAAAGGGCACATGTTTAATATGGACTTTTCCTTTTGAATCCAGTTACTCTCATTGAAATATTTGTATTGTGTTGCCAATGATGTATGTAAAGAAACAAATTTTTTATAGGAAAGTAATTTTTATTTTTTGCAGTTTAACAGTTTATTTTATAGATTATTTATTCAGTTAGTTTAACAAAGAAAAATACTGTTGATGTAAAAAATTTGTTGCATACAGTTTGTTTTGCAATTACATAGTTACATAAATACAGTTTGCGAAGTAACTTTTTACAAAGTAAAAAAAAGACGATACAATTTAATTCTTAAGTATATATAATTAATGTTAATTACTTTGAGCTAAGGATTTCCTTAAGTAAAATTGTGTAGTATTTTACATTTGTCGACAATTTTGCAGCTAATTCGTATGACGTACATATGTACCACAAAACGTACCACGTATGTAACTAAAGTATACCACCAATCGAAATATCTTATTTTAAAATATATAACTGCATCTACAACTAAAAATCGTCAAATGGCGCTTACGAAAATATGTAGTATATTGTTTTGTATATCTATACTATTATATAAAATTGTTTATATGGAAATTGGTTGTAACAAGTTATTTCTCAAAGTACTAAACCGATTTTAATAATTATTTTTTTAAAACGAAGGAATAGAGTGGCTTACTTAAATTTTTTATTCTTGGAAGATAAGCACCCTTTTTTGGGTGTAAAGTTACAAAAAATTACAAAGACGTACAAGCATAAGCCTATTTGGTCGCCAAATACAGCGCGTTGTGCTTATTAAAAATGAAAGACTTGCTAAAATCATAAACAGTTGCTGTAATAATATAAGCTGCAGAAAAGACTAAATATTTTTCTGAAACTTCGATTGCATTGAATGCAATTCTTTTTTGTAAAGTTTTTGTGTTACTAGCACTTAATAAACATACTTAAATGCTTTTGTTGCTTGCCTTGATATATTCATGTGTATTGGAAGCTTAGAGTACAACTTCACAAAATGCTTTTCATGCGTTTAGAATTGTATTCTTAGGGTTTTGACGGCCTTTTTAAACTACCCTGCAGAAAATGGGACTAGTTTGTAGCTAACTATTAACTAACTAGCAGTCGACTAGTTGTAACTATTCATTAACTATTTCCATTGGCCGTAACTCTGGTGGTTTCCTCTGCATTAGATGTCAACTAACTTATAGCTAACTACTTTTGGACATAAACCATCAACAAAAAAGATTTGTTTAAATTTTTTATATTTTTATTTATTTACTTGTTTTATTTAACACTACATATTTGCTTATTTCTTTACATGTTCTTTTTTAGGTGGTATCATATTTGAATTCTATCAGACATAAATAACATCAAAATGGTAGTATAAAATTTCGACCTTTATTTTATTTGTCCTAAATACGGAAAAGAATCAGCTAAGTGCAGAAAAAAGTGTATTGAAAGTAATTTTTGTATGAGGATATTTATATAGAAACTTCTAAAGAAAAAAAACTTCCGATAACGTCTGCATGACTCCTGCACGACTTTACAATTAACTTAAAGTTAGTTTTGTCATAGCTAATTAAAAGTTAGTTATTTATCGAAATCCCGCATGAAAGCTAACTAGAAGTTGGTTATTTTAATCAATTGATAATTTTTTCGGCAGGGTAGTTATTCCAGGTCATCGATGATATTCAGCCTTACTGCATGCTTACCTATCACGCAATGACCAGTTAGAACTCCCACCAGAAGTGAGAAGTGCAAGTTGCTTAGTCTCACGAGCTCCCTGGACCGCCCTCGGTCTACACGTGACCAGAAGAACTTAGCCACCCAGCATTCCAAGGCCTTCCAAGGCTGAGCTGGCTAAACGCCCATATATATGTCCAGAAGTAGACCGCATGAGGTCAGGGGAGTACCCAGACCTTCAGCAATTTCTCAAGTGTTCCTGCATTATAGAGGTAATACACTAGAGAGCAAACAATCCGAAGCCTCCTGTATTGCGGCTGCCTCTGCTTGGAAAACGCTACAGTGATCCGGAGGCCCGAACTTTAGGATGATGCAGAATTTTTTCTTTTTAAATTTTCGAATGAAAACAAAAATTTCATCAGATGTTCGGATAGCTTGAAGGTTTCTGCAAACTTTCTGTTCGCATACTATACTGGATATTTTTCTCTTGTGAGAGAACAGATTTCACCATTTCACAGGAATTTTTTTTGCTGGGCATTTTTATTGGAGATTTTAAACGAACGTACCTATAGAGAAATTTACTTAATTTAAAAACATATATGTTGGTACTTTTTCGGCTGATTTGGTACATTCTTTTTGCCATTTGGCACTAAATTAAAAAACGCATTTATCATCCCTGATGTACATATGTACACATTTATAATTAAAAGACAAAGCATCGCTTCACACTCATGTGCAGTATGTGGTTGACACACAAATTAAACATATTATTTCATTATCACACTTTTTAATTTATACAAAAATATGTACATATGTACGTAAACATATACTTGGCAAAACTATAAAAACAAAGTAAGAGATACAGTTCCGGTCAAAATAATAGCAGCAAAATTCAAAATGATGCTGTTGGCAACTTATCTTTATTTATTTATTGTTAATAATTTTCATTTAAAATATGGTTCGATCTATATCCATCGTCTCGGGTGGGACATTTGTGCAGCAAAAAATAGCTTTTCTTTTTTAAATTTAAGTATAAAGTACTAAGCAATTCTTCATTTCGATAAAGGTACACATAGTTCACTAATATACGAGTTATTACGAAAAATATTCCAACTTGATTTTATATCGGAAAACTCTGAGTTGTTTCTTCTGTCACGGGTAGGACAAAGAAAATACACTGCGTTTTAGAGACCATATATTTTACGGTGTTTAGTCAATCTGAACTTGTGGCATTAAACATAGGTTTGAAACGTTAAACTTGTTTTTTTTTATTATTATTCACCATTAGAAAAAATTTATAAGTGATTGCAACTTAGCAATGCGAAGTTTAAAACATTTTTAGTAACGGGTGGGACATGCAAAACCGTAGTGATCATCCCATTATATAATTTAAATGGCTATTTTTCTTCAATGCCATGTTGCTTCTATGGGACGAAGAAAGATAGAGACATTTATTCCCCACTTCAAAAAAATAATAACTTTGTAAATACTTGATTTTGCAGAGCCTTCTGTATTAAAATATATTGTCGTATTCAATTACTTTTCTAATCTTTAAGTTTTCAGTGCACTTACAGTGTAATAAAATAATATAACTAAATTTTTTCTTAGAAAATACGTTAATTTGATGTATTTAGCATTCCATGTTCAATAAGTTACTATATAATTGGACACAAAGTTTCACTTACTCATGGAGTACCCCATATAGTAAAATTATATAAATTTTTTGGTCTATTTTAAATTTTGAAATATCCATTAGGTCTGTAATGGTCATTGTACTGTGCTGGTAATATGTTATATTTTTTAATTCGTCAAAGTGCAAAATAGTAGGGTTTACAATTCCTACTTTACCAAATGTTATTATATTTATCATGTTTTGTATTTCATGTACGATATATTGATTTCTTTTCCTTCTTAATGTTTTTGCTATTGTGTCTCCTTTAATATTCTGTACTGTATCAGTTAATTCTGTTGTAATTTTAAAAATTTTTGAATTTGTCGTAAACTTTTTATTTTTATTTGAAACTACCTCGTCGGAAATTCATTTACTTTGAAAGCAATTTAAAAGGTACTTTTTTACCCACCCAAAAGTAGTTTGAATTCTTCCTTTTTTCTTGTAAGCAACTAACTTGATTAACAAGGCGATGTCCTAAAACCAAGCTAATTATCCGACGCTGCATATGTTCCAACTACTTTAAAATCCAGAAACTGTACAAATAGTGTGTTTCCAACTACTTTGTCAATTGATTAATTTCTGAGACAAGTCAGTTATTTCCGACAGGGTAGTTCATCTAATTTATCAGTAATTCTTACGAAATCGTCATGGTCTGGGGTACCTGCTATCCACTTCCAAAGTGTTCTTAGTTCATTAATACCTCTCTTTTGTCTGATAGGTTTTTGTTTTAGTTGTCCTAATAACGTTTCAATTACTAAAATTTCTGACTCAGTTTCTGAGTTTCTGATTTCTAGGTCATTATTATAATTATTTTCGTCATAATGAACACTGTTATAAAAATTTTGGTTTTCCTGCTCTATAATGTTTTAAAATTATGTTAATTTAGTGAGGTGAAAAATATCTCCATAGTTTTCGTAAATAGATACATCTCCATTTTCAATTAATATGTAATCTTGTCGAGTATAGTCTACAATGTCAGCTGTCATTAAGCCAATTAAGGTTGTAATTACGAATATTATCATGTTGCAAACCTGTAAGCAATTAAGATTTTATATTATCTTTATGTATAATTCTATCTCTATTATTGTTTATTATCTTGTTCCCTAAATTTTATTTACTTGTTGTCTCCTATATCTAGCTTTAAGCTTATTTCCTTCCCCTACAATTTTTCATAAACAATTTCTTCTGGGTGGAATGGAAAACTTCCCAGCAAACACAGTCTCTAACGTTAGAGAAATTTGGATTTCTACATTAGATAACTAGGGTATTTCTCTAATCGTTCTCGAGTGGATGACGAAGTTAGAGAACTACATTAGAATTCGATTCGAGAACGATTAGAGAAACAACGCAAATTCAAATAAATGTAAATAAGCAATATTCCAAATGAATGAATCATAATTTTTTTTAAGTTCAAATAATTCATTTTTATTTTATTGCAAATACATTTAATAAAAATTTTACAAACAAAGCGTTTTATTTAATAAAGCAAAATAGCAGTTTGAAATTCAAATTCGAGTCCCATTAGAGATCAACATTAGAATTCGATTAGAGAATTAATATTTTCTCGAGTCGAGAACTATGTCCTATTTTTGTTGAGATTGATATGATTCTCGATAGTTTTTCGAGTCGATCTCAAACGTTTGAGATTGGAGTATGTGGCTAGTTCTCCAATCATTATCTAATCGATAACTATCCTCAATGTTTGCTGGGTTGTATCAACTTCGGTATGTATTTCAACGATTGTATATTTTTTGTATTCATTAAATTCTGACAATTCGTCGTTTTCATGTTCATATCTGTAATTCGTTATTTCTGAGCCTCTTTCCCTCAGTATTGAATAATTCTCGATGCTCGAATTCATCGGCTGGTGCTAAAGGATCTTCATGTCCTAAAGCAAAATATTTTTCTAATAATATATTGCCAGTAAAATCTTCAGCTGGCTTTATGGAATATTTATGTTCCTCAATGCCAATTTTTTTATGAACCGATTTTATGGAAGTTTTATGTTCCCCAATTTTTTTTTATCGGAAGCTTTATGTTCCTTAATTTTTTCATCTGAAGCTTTATGTTCCTTATTTTTTTCATCGGAAGCCTTATGTTCCTTAATACCAATTTTTGTATCGGCTAGTTTTTTGGAAAATTCATGTTCCTTGATGTCAACTTTTGTATCGGCTAGTGTTTTGGAAATTTTATGTTCCTTGATGCCAATTTTTGTATCGGCTAGTTTTTTGAAAACTTTTTGTTTAGTAATTTTTTTATTACTTTTATTTCTTAAATCGCCGGTAAATTTATCGGCGTATGCCTTGGAAACTTTTGGTTCTAAAGGATATATATTTTTTGTTTGAATATTAATGTTCATGCTATTTTCGACACTTTCGGTATCAATTTTTATTTTATAAAAACGTTTCTCATTGGGCACGTCGATAAGCGCCTAAATTTTTTTCCAATAAATTATACCCCAAAAGCAGATCGGATTCCATGTTTTCTATTTCATAAAAAACCTGTTCGACTCCAAATAGGGTTATCAAATGGTAATATTTAATGATTGAATAACCATTCACGGTGTTTACCTTTTTATAAGTGGCTAATTCGTTCCTATTTTCATATACCCCCTGCCTAATATAACATGAGGTAGCCTCTGTGCCGACAAGAGCTTTTAAATGTTTGCCTAATTTGGCATCGTAGAGGTTGATATAGGGGAGGACATCCCCTCTTCCTCTAAAAAATGACTTTCGTTTAAATTGTTTACCTTTTGGGTTTTTTCCTGCGGACGAAAGCTATGGTCGCTTTCTCTTGGTCGCTTCGGAGCGTGAGCATTTTGGGTTTGAGGGCCCAAATTTTTATTGGCTGCAATAGCACTCGTGCTAGCCATATTTGTATTTCATGAAACCATTATTTTGTTGCGGTTTGGTAACAATATTTTTCCGGAATCTTGATAGCTATGGATCTACATATATATGTCGTATTCAATTACTTTTCTAATGTTGAAGTTTTGAGTGCATTTACAGTGTAATAAAATAATATAACTAAATTTTTTCTTAGAAAATACGTTAATTTGAGGTATTTAGCATTGATTCATCAAGCATTCCATGTTCAATAAGTTACTATATAATGGGACACAAAGTTTCACTTACTCATGAAATACCCCATATGAATAAAAGTTTCAAAGCTTGCAAAAAGTTCACAAAAATTAGTTAAACTTAAAAAAATGTTCATAAAAATTTCAATATTTTTAATTAGATTTCCTAGAAAGATTTCGAGTATGCGGTTTTATAGCCCATTCAATTTCAGTACAAAAATGGAAGTTTCAAGTCGCTAAAAATTACAATTGATTTTTTAGATTTTTCTTGTGGAGGGTGTTGCGCGTTTTCTTCCATATCGTCGCTGCGTCGCTTTTCAGGAGAGCAAAAAAACTGATTCCTGGTGCCAATTGGCAATATTTTGCAAGTGTCGTATTAAACAAAATTATATTAAAAATATGCTATCGATTTAGGAAAAAAATAAATAAATTTTTTTGACCAATTACGACGTGACCAACATTTGCGCCGCTTTAAAGCACATAACTGTTTTTATACATGATTTAAATTTGGTTTTGGTGGTATGGAATCGTATACAATTTGTACATAATACTGCCGTTAGGCCTAGATGCAATGTATAGAAGTTGAGGACTCGATTATTTAACTGCCCGTTGCTCCTGTTATGTAATGAAAAATGGTCAGAAGCGTTTTTATTGGATTTTTTTAATAAAAATTAATGCAAAGTGATGTGTGGACACATACTTTGTACAAACCATGAAATTGCCAGAGATGAGAACTGTTTTTTCGGACAGCGTATTAACTTGACCCAATGCACTTTTTCAAAGTTTCGATAGGTGATATCCAATGAAAACTCGTATATACAAGAAATAATTTGATATGTATACTCTAAATAATTAACAATATAAGGATGTGATGACCTCGCCTGGCGCATACGACTTATGTAATCCATTGGGGAACATATCGGTGGATTAAATACATTTTCTAAGGTAGAGTGGACGGTGTCTACCTCCATACTTTTTACCTTTGTTAATTGTTGAATTCCAATTGCAAGCGATCAAATTAAATAGTAGAATCTATGTAGTGTAAGTGGTATGTGCATACATATATATATATGTATGTATTTAGTTGGTTTATAATTATTTTTTACATCGAAATCAAAGCACACTCATCTGCGATCAAAAACAGTTATAAGCAGGGAACGGATTTTTAGGACCTAAAAACCTATAAAAAAGGCAAAATAAAGTAACGAAATAGGCTGGAAAAGGCAAAATAAAATAGCGAAAAAGGCAGGAAAAGGCACTAGGTATTGTAAAAAAGGCAAAAAAAGGCAAAATAAAATAGCGAAAAAGGCAGGAAAAGGCAAAAAAAGGTATTGCAAAAAAAGCAAAATAAGGCACTAAAAAAAGACAGAAAATACGAAGAACAATCAAAAAATATATTTTTTTTAGAAATGTTTATATTACAAGTAAAAAGAGAAAAACTATGAACTAGTTTCATTATATGAAAAATTTGTACTTTGAATCTTTGACTATTTTATCCTTTCGAGTTTCTAACTCATAAAACTTTAATCTGTATAGTTGTAGTAACATTGAACCACAAGATGCATTTTGAAGTTTTCTGGCAGCATTTTCATTCGATTTTCGCGAAGAAAAGCCTTGAATGTACTAAATGTGCGCTCGACGTAAGGTGATACAAGTGGAGCGCAATTTAAATATGGAACGTTTGAAACGTTTATATTATCACGATTAAGGGCGTTTTCCGCGCCCTTTAGAATTTTATCGACACCCCTTATTGTCTCTAAGCCTACGTTAGCTGAGAAAACGGCTTTGAATTTTTCCAACACCAGTTTGGCAAGAGGTCCCTGCGCTTCTATAAGCCGCATGGGCATGTGTATATTTTTTAATCTTAAAAAAAAAAAATTTAAATGCTATAATCACTTTTTTAAAGGTAGAAAAGGCAAAAAAAGGCAAATATCTTAAAAAAAGGCAAAAAAACGGCAAATATCTTAAAAAAGGCAAAAAAAGGCAACATCAAATGTGTATATATGGAATCAGAGAAAGCTAAATCGTGGACATTCTTAATCGAATATACTCTATCCCTTTAGCAGAAAAAAAGGCAATTTCCATAAAATCCGTTCCCTGGTTATAAGTAAGTAAGCGTATACCCGAGAGTATTTCTAGTACTGCGAGCACATAGCTGTTTTTGATCGGTTCTAAACCAAAAGAGAAATAAGAAAACGGCAAATGCAGAAATGTGGGTAATAGATAGTGTTAATAAAATATGCAATAACAAAAAATTTACAAAAATCACATAACTGTTTTTGTTGGCGCAGCGACGATATAAAAGTCAGTTTTGTTCATGCATTATATGGAAGAAATTTCGCAAGACCCTCCACAAAAAAAAAATTCTAAAAAATCAGCGGCAATTATTAGCTATATTTCTCTTACAGAGTTACATGCAATAATGCTACTCACACTACAACCTACTCACAATAGCCGCGTTAAACCATGACCATGTTCAGTAGAAGTTTTCAGTTTGAAAAGAATAATGAAATTGTCGAAAATACGGGAAAAATCTTGTCCCGGCGGAACATTTCAAATTTAATGCAAAATACGGGACGTCCCGGAAAATACGGGACATTTGGCAACTCTAGTATATACTTGGGTAATTTCCAAACAAAGCGTACATACAAGATTGGTAAATTTATCCTCTGAAACCGTTTATCGACGTGAAATGTGCAGAATATGAAACAGCTTTCAGGCTCTTCAAAGATAATTTTTTTTCTTATTTTTAAATTTTTGTAAAATATTTTCCAGAATGTTACTGTTTTAAAAGTAAGTTCAAGGATTAAATAAGATTAGAAACTATTAGAAAAAAGTATACTAACCGATAAGCATTGTACTGATTTTTAACATAAAATATATGCTTTTTAAACATTTGCATATCACTTTGAATCTCATTTATTACATAAGCTAATGTTGAAGTTTTTTCCACATTCTTCATGACATTTCCCATGGCTTCATGTCATGGGTTTTCTTGGAAGCGAAGCTTTTTGTTTAATCTTTCTTCGGCAACAATTTCCCATATATGCCATTTGAACACTTTTGGAGAAATAAGCATTTTAAATAAAAAAATCCTTTTTCGCCTAAAAGTGACGTTCTGGAAATATTTAACTTTTTGTTTGTAAGAGTCNTTTCTTCGGCAACAATTTCCCATATATGCCATTTGAACACTTTTGGAGAAATAAGCATTTTAAATAAAAAAATCCTTTTTCGCCTAAAAGTGACGTTCTGGAAATATTTAAATTTTTGTTTGTAAGAGTCTTATTTAACGAAAACATATAAACAAGGAAATGAAAAAAGTGACATTCAGGAAATTTCGGAGGGACAGTAATATAATAGAAAGCCACGCTTATGTTGATAAATTTTTTCAGGCGAAAATAGTGAATAACAATAAAAGTTAAGGTGGTCATTTAAAAACAGTTACGCCTTTTTCATTGTTTCTTTGCTTAAACTTTTTTTCTGGTTGATTATCGAATAACCTGAGCGGGGAGAAATATTTTTATATGAAGTAGGTAAAATATATCAAAAAAATACCGTTCGCAAAGGAAACGAAAACAGCTTACAATAATAAACAAGTTAAATAAAAGCTTATAAAAAACAGCTTTGTTAGTGGCTTATTATTTGGATCGTATAATGCAGTTTTTGATTTTTCGTTTTTACCACCATAAAAAAAAATGAAAAAGGGGGGGACAAAAATAGCACTTCGTTTGGAAATGGCCCACTTACATACCAACTGCTTTTCCCCTGCCGAATGAACTGTAAGTGCAACTATGTGCTTCGATTTTGCAGTTCTCAAGCTTAATTCTATACATATAATAAAATTGTAAGAGACCGATGTCTGTACATTATGATCAGTGATTCNTGCTTTTCCCCTGCCGAATGAACTGTAAGTGCAACTATGTGCTTCGATTTCGCAGTTCTCAAGCTTAATTCTATACATATAATAAAATTGTAAGAGACCGATGTCTGTACATTATAGATCAGTGATTTCCAAAGTGGCCCCGGTGGACCCCATGGAGTCCACGGGAGACTCGACTTGTTGGACTGCTGACTGGTCACTTCACGTTGCACAAACACCTGAATGTGATAGGCGTAAATGACAACTCCATTTGTGCTTTATTTTTGTTTTATTTGTGCTTTATGCTTGCTTGGTTTTTTGTCATCGATTTTCTCGGAACTCGAACTCGGAGCGATAAAAGTAAAAATGATGCCATGAACACTAATAAACTATTTTACAAACACTCCAACAGCCGAACATTTGATGAGTTTATGGTGAAGATAATGTAAATAACGCTAGGGCTCGTAGTGCTCTTAAAAAATATAACTCCTCAGAGCGAGAGAGAATTTTGATGGATTTTATAGCTTAATTTTTTAAAACCTGCAAGTGTATAATCACATCATTTTAACAAATAGAAAAAAAAATAATAGAAAGAAAATCTTTGAGTTTTATTTTGGCCACTCCGAGTTTAGCTTTTGAGTTCACCCGCGATGCAAATTTACATACATAGGTAGATCTAATCTTCACATTTCATTTTTTACGAGCTTTGGGAATATTTAGAAATTTATCAGCAGGGGGTCCACCGAAACCGGTAAATTTTTGAAAGGGGTCTACGAGAAAAAAGTTTGGGAACCTCTGTTATAGATATTAAAGAAGTATTAATAGGGAGGTCTTTATTAGAGCAACAGAAGCCAAATCAACAGTTTTTAGAAATTTTGTCTGTCTGTCTGGTAGTATGTTAGCACGCGCATCAGTCAAAAACTAATGCATGAAATTGAATGCACGGGACTATTCGGAAATGCGGGCAAAACAAAGCATGAGTCTCTTTTATTTCTAAACTATAATTGATGAAAATGTGCAATATGCGCAAACGCGGGTTGATGTCGAATTGGAACTTAGTTGCACAAACTGAGCTTTTCCAGCAATTATAGTTTAGAAGTAAAATACACTTTGGTTTACTGCATTTCCGAATAGGGGACATTTCTCACCGCTGCATTGCTAGAGGTCCAATTTAAAATACCTAACTCACTGTTTATTCGATGGTGAAAAATTCTTTTTTAATATTGCCTGATCATAAAAATGCAATAATATGACCATCGAAAAAGAATAGAAACCTAAGAATGCACTTATTTGCAAATAGTACCAATAATCAATACTTATTTGCGTGATTTAGTTATTTGCAAATAAAAAATTAACTCAGCATTTATACGGCAAATTTTACCATTTTGCAAATTGTTATTTGCAAATAATACGTGCGTATAAACGTAGTAACTGATAAGATAAAGTAAATGTTGAAGTATGGCTGTCAAAAGTAAAAGATTAAAGAAAGCCTACTGCCATACCTACACAAAAGCATTGGGCTGAGCGTTTTCTGACGCCTAGCGTTAACGCCGAAATGCAATACCTAAACAAAAGCGCCAACGCTACGTCAAATGAAGAAATAACACCAACAATAAGCATAAGTTTGTGTCAACTACGAAAATGACAGTTTCGCCGTTTTCTGCAGCAAACTTCATTTCTTAACGACCTGTCAAAATCGGATTTTCTAACCGCTAAGCGTTTACGTCGCGTTGCTTCATACAAATTGTATGGGCATGAGATTTTTTGACAGCCAGATGGCTGTTACAGGCGAAAATATTTTTTGGAAGGTTGCCACCTGTTTGAAAATTTTAATTTAATTTAATTATTAAATACTAGCAAATACCCGCGTGCTTCGCTGCGCCTTAAAAGTATTTTTGTTTTGTTACTCGCTCTCACAACATATTAAAATATTAGTTAATACTGTTGTACATATTTGTGTAGTAGGCAAATTTTTTTCAAATTAGATAAATATACAGTATTTGAATCTAGAATTAATACACGTTTGAGGAAAGGGTGCGATAGTAGACTTCAGTTATAAGATTATAAATTAAATTTCCAAGAGAAAGTCGGTAGTTTACATATTTTCTGATTACCTTCAAAAAGATATTAACTAACACCCACACTCAAAAAAAAA
>NW_016158055.1:69071-69366 GCF_001687245.7 Rhagoletis zephyria | reverse complement strand
AGAAGATGACAATAAGAGATAATGTTTTGATTATAATTAAACATCCACTGAGAAATCGGCTGTCAGTATGTCAAACTTAAGACGACTACTCCTACGGTGCAATGTAAGTTCTAAAAATTTGGGAAAGGTGCAAACTGAATGTTGTATTTTATAAGCAGACCAACTAAATATGTTTTAAATTTGTAGCTTAAAATATGAAAAGAGATTCTGACTCGAGCTTGTCTTCTACTTAATTTTCTCAATTTTTATAAATTTTCTAGAAAGTTTGAGACTTTAACTCACTTGTCTTTTGTTA
>NW_016158055.1:68184-68887 GCF_001687245.7 Rhagoletis zephyria | reverse complement strand
CCCGGCGCTAGTATTAAATATATGTTTTTCACTTTTCCGAAAGCTACCGCTACATGGTAAGCCGGGGTTATCAATCTTGGGAAATTTAGCGTCCTTAAATTTCGAAATATTGAAGTTTCTGAAATTAACCGTTATATGAAAAGCGGAAGTAATTTTATTCCGATTTCGATAATTTTCAACGTTTTGCTTTGACGTGGCAAGCATAATAACCATACCGAGTTTGGTACAAATTGGTCGAACGGTTACCGAGATACATATATCTGATCATAAGTGGGCGGCGCCGTGCCCATTTNGCATCAAATTTGAATAAATTAGCTTAATATTTACTGATTTATCGAAGATTTTGTATTTCTCTAAATTACCGTTATATGGGATGTGGGCGTGGTTATTGTACGATTTTTTAAATTTTCGGCTATTTGGTTTGCTTTATCAAGGTCAACTACTGTGCCAAGTTTGAAAGAAATTGGTGCATCGTTTAGCAAGATATGCACATGTAACCATAAGTGGGCGTGGCTACGCCCATTTTCCAAAAATTTATAATTTCTTATTTTTCGTCAAAAATTTATTGTAAATATCAATTTTAAGTGAATAATCTTTAATAGTTACTAAAATTGCGCAGTTTTCGCATTTCTGAAAATTACCGTTATATGGGAAGAGGGCGTGGTTACAGTCCGATTTCGCCCATTTTCAATACCAACCTACC
>NW_016158055.1:62880-68167 GCF_001687245.7 Rhagoletis zephyria | reverse complement strand
TGCACAAAGTTTAGGAATTATATTTTTATGTTTTTTGTTGTAGAATGAACCATATTTTTATACGAAATTAGCGGAAAAATATTAGAATAAAAATTGTTGCATATATTGAGAAAAATTTGCTGTGCCAATACTTTGTTCCGGCAGTGTATGTATGTAAGTAACTATTAGAAAAACCAAAACTATTTCATGTTTATGTTTAACTAGCAATTACCCGGCCTGCTTCGCTGCGCCTTAAATGTTTTTTGTGTTGTAACTCTCTCCCAAAACTCGTATGGCCTCATTTATAAAATCTATTTAAAGAGCTTTATGAAGTAAGATTTAAAAAACAAATTTCGATCTACGAAAAATTGTTAATTTTTTTTTTTGAGTGTGGGTGTTAGTTAATATCTTTTTGAAGGTAATCAGAAAATATGTAAACTACCGACTATCTCTTGGAAATTTAATTTATAATCTTATAATTGAAGTCTACCATAGCACCCTTTCCTCAAACGTGTATTAATTCTAAATTCAAATACTGTGTATTTATCTAATTTGAAAAAAATTTGCCTACTATACAAATATGTACAGCAGTATTAACTAATATTTTAATATGTTGTGAGAGCGAGTAACAAAACAAAAATCCTTTTAAGGCGCAGCGAAGCACGCCGGGTATTTGCTAGTATTTAATAATTAAATTAAATTAAAATTTTCAAACAGGTGGCTAATTTCGTATAAAAATATGGTTCATTCTACAACATAAAACACAAAAATATAATTCCTAAACTTTGTGCAAAAGTCGCGAAAATTCAGTAAATTTTCATCAAAATTTTCAATTTTTTAACCAGATTTTTTTAATTTTTTTTGAGTTTGCAGTTTTGCAGCCCATTAAATTCTTGCAAAAAAATGCAAGTTCGGAGTTACTCCAAAATCGCGTTGATTTTTTAGAATTTTTGCATTTTTCCATATAAAGTATTTAAAAAAAAATTGTTTGTATGGAAGAGACTGCGTAAAAAAAATGCCAAAAATCCAGGGTAATTCTTAGCTACTTAAAACTTGCACTTTATTATAATAAAATTGATTGGGCTACAAACCTGCATACTCAAAAAATTCTAAAAAATCTGATTAAAAAGTTGAAAATTTTCATGGAAATTTGATGAATTTTCGCGAGCTTTGCACAAAGTTTAGGAATTATATTTTTATGTTTTTTGTTGTAGGATGAACCATATTTTTATACGAAATTAGCGGAAAAATATTAGAACGAAAATTGTTGCATATATTGTGAAAAATTTGCGGTGCCAATACCTTGTTCCGGCAGTGTACATATATCCGTTAGGACAAAATACGTTGAACAAATAAATGGTAGTTTGGGAAGATTTTTTTCATTGACGTCACAAGCTTTTAATCACTAATATATTTCTAATAAAAGGGAGCGTTGGAAATTTAAAAAAACTTCAACCCGGAATCAAATGTACAGAATGTTGACAGCCCTTAAAGACGCAACTCATTTTTTTCTTTCTTGCGTAATTCGAATATGGGACCACCTGTATAGACAAATATGTAATATTAAATAAAGTAAATAAATAAACATTTTTACAAGTTAGGTGACCACGCTTGACTATTTCGCGACCATCGCCATACCTTCTTATTCAACTTCAAGTTAGCTTATAGTTAGATACATTTCCTGTAGGGTATATCAGGGATGGAATTCCAAAATTTCAAAATGTGCCTAATGGACTGCAAAAATAGTGCCAAAAAGGAGATGAAAGTGCCACAAAATAGAAATTGCTTTCTTTTAAGGCTTTTTAAGAAACACATATGTATTTTTAGAAATATTATCTATTTTTAATGTACTTCATTGAATTATTAGAGTAAAATCATATTAAAATAACACAGTATTCCAATTACGAAGGGGAAAATCACTTAAATATAACTGTTTACACATATGCATCCTATGTGCGAAATAATAGCAGTGCGACATTTTGACCAGTTTTGACTATTCTTTACATTGAATAATTTTTATTAATTTTATATAATGGCCCTTATTTTAATTTTTAAGTGTTTTTAATTTTCACTTTTCGAATCTATATTACTCATAGATCTCGTCGTTTAAAGTACAAAACCGTGTATAGTCATTCTGCAAAACCGCGTAACTAGCATTTGCTGCCAAAAATTGGATTTACTCACACAAGCTCTTGGCTAAATCCTTATCCGTTCGTTCTGAAATATACTAGCCAGAAATGCGATTGCTTTATAAAAAAGACAACCATTTTGAAAAATGAGTGTTTTTACTCTAGAAAATAATTTATCCAATCTCACATACGCGGTTTGCATTTTGTTGATACGCGGTTTTGTAGTTTAAACGACGATATATATGTTATAGTATACTGGCTAAACTTCTGTAATTTATGATTGTGCCAAAACTGAATGAATTGTGTCAAAAGTGCTCTTGTGAATGAAAGTGCCAAAAATGGCACTATTGTGCTTACTTTTCCATCACTTGGGTATATTCAAAATATTTACTTGAATGCATCTGTATTAAGTATGTAAGGTATTTGAATGTGCTGAACAAAAACTAAAGTGCAATCATGTTTTCATAACAATTCGAAACCAAGTCACGAGCTGCAAATAAATATTAAAAAATTTCCGCTTCGTATTTTTGAACCAATGAAATTATTATATTGGAATTTGCGTATTGCTATATACGGTTGCCAGACGTACTGATTTTATCAGTACCGTACTGATTTTTCAACTCTTGTACTGATTTTATTAATTTCTTCAATCATGACGCTTATGTCCTGATTTTTTAAAATTTGTACTGAATTTTCAATTCAAACAAAATACTTTTCTTAAGTTTTTACATAACGTTGGAACTTCCTTAAACTGTACTGTAAAAAGTAAGAAGAAAATAATTCAATTATAGTTGACATGTTTCAGATAATGTTTGATATGCCCAAGAAATTAATACAACAAAAAGATCAATCCTTTTATGGGCATTGGGCGGGTGGAAAATCTAATTTTTCTCAAATCCCTTGGTAATAGTGAAAATGTATTGTATCATGAAGTCAACAACAAGTCTGCAAAATATTAGTGTTGTATTTTAATTGTAAGAGCCCGCGCATCGACCGCCAAGTGACCAACAGCACACTAGTCGAATAAGACTAATTCTTGTTAAAAATTCTGGGTTCAGCAAAAAGGTTTGGTTCGTATTATTAGATAATAAATCCGTTAACGCAAAAGATAAAGTCAAATATCGTTTCTCCCAGCCCTTTAACTTATCGTTAATCTCAAACTTGTCTTTTTTCAACAATATTTTTATTGTTCCCTTGATAATTGCACTGGCCTATAGTCAAAAGATGTAAAGAACAGCATTAATGTTCTAATCTTTTTTTTTTAAGTATAGTTTGCGAATTTTTGCATATTTAGGAACAATTTCGGTAGCTCTAATAGAAAAGCCATTATTTTCCATCATCGTGGAAAAATTTTGTTTATGCAAATGAGTATGGAAACACTGAACAGGCACAACTTCTAGAAACACTAATTAGTTTATTTATGTTTATGCATAAAATATAAAAATTGCAAATATAGGAAAATAACAAAAAAGTGTGTTCAACATTTTTTACCTCCCTTTTATTAGTTCGGGATGTAACTATGTAATATGGATGCGCCTAAAAGATGCAGCGATTTCTATTCTCATACCTGATGACAGTACGAATGCTTTTTATAATAGCGAGGTTTTAGTTTTTTAAACTATAATTTTATTTTTTATAAAAAAAAATTGTTTATAGCCTGACCGATTTTCATCATATTATTAACATAAATCAGTAACAGTAAGTCTCGGCTTCAATTTGGTAATTATTACGTACCGATCGAGTAACATTTACCAAAGTTATATAGAAAAACTTAAGTGGATCTCTAGTTTTTTTCTAAAAATATGTATCTTTCAATTCTATAAATAACCTTTAAATGAAAGAATCGGATTACAGAAAAGTGTGCCAGGGAGTGACTTTTTACGTTCAAGCTGAATGGAAAGCAGTATCCTAGGATATGTTGAAGACTATTGCATTTACCTACAGTCACTTTTTCACATAATGCAATTAATTATTAATTAATATTTATGTAGGTATATCTAAACACTTATTGCACGTCCCCTACTTTCATATAACGGCAAATTTAGAAACCGCTTAAAATGTGCTTCTTCGGTGACTAATGAGACCATTCCGCTCCAATTTTTAAGACTGCATAAATAGAAGGGGAAGTTATAGTTTTCGTAAGTTTTATCTTAATATCTTAAAAACTTGTACACAATGAAAGCTAGTCATTCAAAAACTGATAAATTTACCAAACCGTACTTTCTGACCTAAAATGACATGTCGCAACCCCTAAATGACTTTTAAAAATCTATAAAAATAGGCAATAATATTTCTCATAAAAAGGAAGGAAATTAGGGTAGAGTCCTGAGATTACAAAAAAAATAGGATTTCGATGGGCACCCTAATATATACTTTCAGAAAATATTAGCCAAGTCCGGACTGAATTGTCATAAAATTGTCGCACAGTGTAGAATGTGTATAAGAATATTTGCCACAAACACGCAGTCATCTTAATCTTCCTCTGCGTTCGAGAGTCAAGTACCAAAACGTCTCAGTCATGAGGGCAACTCATGCCAGTAAAAGCATTTCACATGTTCAAGAGCCAATAAAAGTGTTTGTGTACTAAATCAAAAAGAAACACTATTTTTATTAGTGGACTTGTTTATTAGCTTCAATAATTCGGTCGTCAAGCTGATAAAGCGCGTCGACTGATTCTTATCGTTGACTCGTGGATTTCGTCACTCTTCTTACTTATTCCAAAGTACACATTTTTTATTACACAAATATTTAGGAGAGAAAAATTATACATATACTCCTAGTATATTTGTTTGAATGTATGTAGGATTCTGCCCCAGAAATGATTCATGAGAGCACAAAATAACTTTGATGTTATCTAAGTAATCATATTTACATACGCATAAGTATATATGTATGTAAGCATGTACTACATATGACCATATCAAAAAAAAGTTCGCCGTTCAACCCCCAGTCTAAAGTATCCCTGAAAGACAATGGTGCCAAACTGGAATTTACAGTTCAAGATAGTCCAGAGCCCACATTTTTCAAACGATTAGATGAGATTTAGAAGTGCTTTGTCGATGCCAATTTTTATACCCGAGCGCACTTGTGCACAAGGGTATATTAATTTTGTTCACATAACGGTTGTTTGTAACAGCCAAAACGAATCGAGATAGATATAGACAAATGTATACATAAAT
>NW_016158055.1:0-62140 GCF_001687245.7 Rhagoletis zephyria | reverse complement strand
AAAGAAGTCTGATGAGGAGATGTGGTGATCTCCGAAATAGTGCTATAACTTCTACCGCTTAGACTTTGTTGCTTTTTCAATTTTTCCTAATAAACAATCGTGGTACAAAGCTCAATAAAAATATTAAAAATAAAAAATATCATTTGAGCAATTTTGCAAAATTCGAAGTTTTACAAGAGTAATTGTTATTAACTTTATTTTTGATGAATTCAGTTATTTTTTACACGATAATAGTTAATTAGACACGCTTTAGCCTGATTGTTTCAATTTTTCAAATAATCATTATTTCGTATACAATTTTTAAGTTTTTTTTATACCCGAGCGCACTTGTGCACAAGGGTATATTAATTTTGTTCACATAACGGTTGTTTGTAACAGCCAAAACGAATCGAGATAGATATAGACAAATGTATACATAAATGATCAGGATGAAANTTAATTTTTATATTAAATGGAAATATTTATTACTTCTCGATCAGATTTTTTAATACTCGTACAGTGAATGTCAATCCTTATTCTATAATACATTATTTAAAAGCAAAAAAAAAAAACACGGAAACTTGCACGGAGTCGCTAGTTATTAATTTTTTTCGCTCCTGCCACGGGTGCTTTTGCCTTCATGCCGCGTGCCGCGCGGACGAGCGGGGTGCAACCAGAGAACGCAAAAAAAAATAAAATTTATTTATAAACATAAGCATAGATTATTTGGTACAATCTTTTTTAAAGTTGTATACATAAATATGTACATACATAACATGTATATTTATATATGTACGTACAAAGAATAGAGGCCGGTCCACATACTTACAACTTTGGCGCTGCGTTGGCGGCGAATTTCAATGCAGCCGTGCACATGTCCAAAATTTGGTAAAATTCGGGGGTGCCGGGTTTCGGGGAGTTTTGGGGTTGTAGGTGTGCTGACCCCTCTCGAAATGTAGCGTTTCCGCTAAAAAGATGTTAATAACCAGGGTTAGAATTTTAAAATTGAAAAAAGGCAAAAAAAACAGCATTATTTATAATGTAAAATGTGCATGTCCAATTAAATATATAAAAAAATACGTACTGTGGTCAAAAAATTATAGCCGAACCACTTTTTGCCAAGTTCTAACGTATTATTTTTGTTGTTATTTAATTTTGGTTATTTTTTTTATAAAAATATGGTTCATTCTTCAAAAAAATCCGTGTAAATCCAAGATTCAGACTTTGTGCAATTTTAAAAAAATTCAACAAACTTTCGTACGAATTTCAAGCTTTTTTAAAAATTCTAAGAAAACAACCGTAGTTTTTAGCGACTTGAAACTTGCACTTTATTCTACTAGAATTCAATGGACTACAAAACTGCATACTCAGAATCGAATTAAAAACTCGAGATTTGAATTTTTTTAAATGCATAAATTTTAAAGGCAGTGTCACTCGATTGGTATATTTGTACAGATTTGTGCATTTTTAATATTTCAACAAATTATTTTTCGGGATTGGGATAAAGAAAAATATTTCTGTATTCCCATAATTGGGATACGATTTGCACCAATCGTGTGACACTGCCTTTAAACTTGTATTTATATGGATGTTGTTTAAGAATGAACTATAAAAACTAACCAAAACTAATTTTTTTCTTTTTTTTGGCGGGAGAAGTGGGCGAAAAATTCCTTCGGATCTATAACAGCCGTCGCTGTTACGTGTGGCCACTAAAAAATCCCCTCTCACTGGACTCTTCGCTACCCTTACCCTGGAACCGCTCTGTCATTACTTGGGGGTAGAGATCCAAAGGTCTTTTCAGACTCTTCTACTCTCCTGCGTCCAGGTGGGCCACTTGTAGTTCACTATGGTGTCTAGCTCTCGGTTTTTGACTCTCAAGATATTTTCTGTGTACGTTGCGATGTCATTCCAGTTTTCCTCGCAATTCGTCATTTTTTTGACTATGTTCTCTGCGGTGATTTTGCCTATTTGTCGCTCAAGCGCATCTGCGTCGTCTAGCTCGGCTCGGGCTCTCTGCCTTGCCCATCTGGTGGAGGTATTTCAGGAAGTATCCATGGCCGTAGTTGGGTTATGTAATAATTTACATTGCCGAATTTTCTAACTGTCGATTCCTGAATTTTAGGTATTAGTTTTGCTGTCCACCTTCGTCTTTTTTCTGCATGCCAACGTTCTTGCCACAGGGCCCATATTTGCTCTTCTATTTCTTGCACAGTCGTCAGCGAGGCCTTAGCTTGTTTAAATCCCCACTTCATTTTGCGTTTTTTGGCCGCTAGATCTATGGGTAGGATTCCGCTTATTACTAGAATCTCTGGCTCAGCTACATTACGGTAAGCTGATGCCACTCTAAGAGCAGCTGTGCGCTGTACTGAAGATAGTATCCTCCTTTCATTTTTCTGCTGCCAGTGCGTCTGTCCAAATTGCGCTGCCATAGAGAAGGATTGACGTGGTTATGTCCATTAGGAGTTTTATCTTGCTCTGTTTTGGTCCTCCAATATTTGCCATCAGCTTGCTGAGCGATGCTGCCACTAGTTGTGCTTTCTTAGCCGCGTGCTGTATTTGCGCCCAGTATGTCAGCTTGGGGCCCAATATTAGTCCTAGGTACCTCACAGATTTCTTGGAGAGAGTTACTGTGTCACAGACCCTCATTTCGACTTCATCAGGATGTGTCTCCGTGTTAGCAGGAGTATTTCTGTCTTTTCCGTGGCAAGCGTTAGACCGTGGTTATCTAGCCACTCTTTGTTGCGTAGCATGAGTTGGTTGAGTTTTCTTTGTGCTTCTGCAGTGTCCTTGATTACCGCTGCGACATCATCTGCGAAGGCGACTAGATGAGTGTCGTCTGGCATGTCTATTTCTAAGATTCCGTCGTAATTTATGTTCCTAATGTCGGGGCCCAATATAGAGCCTTGGGCTGCTCCCGAAGCTATCGGCTTTGTCATGACTCCATCGCTTGTTTCATAGAGGAGCATACGGCCACTCAAGTAACTGCGTACTACCTTCATCAACTGGCTGTGTACGTGATAGACTCTAAGGTCTCGATTATGTCAATCCATCTAACGCTGTTATAGGCGTTTCTCACGTCTAGTGTTGCCAGGAGAACTATTTTTCGAGAGTCGTGGTTTCCTTTCTGCGCGCTCTGGAAACTCTCAAGGACGTCTGAATGTGGATCTTCCTGTGGGGCTATTCTCAACCGAGTTAGCCAAAATTTTTGGATCGCTATCGCAAGTTGCCGATGTATGTTATGAATGCCGCAAGGTTGAGATAGCGATACGATATTTGTCGCTAACTCGTTTGAGAAAAGCCCCACTGGTCTGAAACCATGTTGTCTTGGTGACAGCCCTCCTGCCTCCTGTATTGCCGCTGTAGTAGTGGTTTTAAAAGTCGTTCGTAGAGCTTTCCCACGTTATCGAGCATGCACAATGGCCCGTATGCCCCGGGGACTCAGGGTCCCCTTTTCCTTTGCCAATAAGCGTTAGTTGCTGCTTTTTCCATCTTTCCGGAAATTTTCTTTCTCTCAGGCAGGCGTTATACATCTGTAGCAACATATTCAGGCGTGAATTTCCGATTTCATTTAGAACCTCCACAGGGATACCATCCGGGCCAGGAGCCTTGATGTTTTTCAGAGTTTTAAGGGCTGTTTTGAGTTCCTCCTCCTGGGAGTGCTTCGGGGTGTGTAACTTCCGGGTCGACTGCTCTTGCTGGGTGATTGAGGAATAATGAATCTACAATAAAATGCATTTTTTCGCTGTTGAGAGTTGGTTTCTTTTAAAAGGTCCCAAGATTGTGCATGACTATTTTGTACCCTAGACCCCAGGGGTTGGTATTTATGTAATTTCGCAGTTGCTCCAATTTTTTCGCTTTGCTTTGCCGAAATGCCCTTTTCAAGTCTGTTTTAGCTGTCTTGTACTCTTCCATTGTGACTGTTGTAACACCTCTGATTCTTTCCCTAGTAAGCTTCCTTCTTTTCTGGAGACAGAGTCGTCGAAGAGCAGCTATTTCCTTTGTCCACCAGTATGCCGTTTTTTTCTTGAATGGTTTGGCTTTTGGCATGGATGCGTTGCAGGCTTTGACAATCTCTGTCATAGTTTTGTCTACAAGTTTCGAGTTAAAGTCGGCTGTCATTACAATGTTTCCGCCGATCTCTAGGGCTTAATCTTCTGTGAGGTCTAATTTTCTTTGGAACATTTCAACCGGGTCGCTTGGTGTTAGATAGCAACTCATGAGTTTGTATTGGTTATTTTTTATCCACACAAAGCATTCTCCCGATCCCTTTCTTAAAACAGTGTAGTTGCTTGTGTTTCGTTACCTCGAGCTAAGTTCCATCGTTACGCTGTTTGTATTGTTCACTTATAAGTACCACATCTATACTTTTTCCACCGCGATCTGACTCAATATTTCATCTGCATTTTTACTTCGGTGCATGTTGGCTTGCAAAATTCGTGTCATTTGTCATAGGTTTTTCTGTATATCATGCACTTGTTTGTACCAGGTATATGGTCAACTGCGTTTTCTCCGGCTTCTGGACAAAGGCAGCACCTCGGTTTATTTCGGCATTCTTTCATCCTATAATTTGCTTCACCGCAGCGAATACATAAGCCCTTAGCTCTTCTATCTTCGCCGTTACAGTTGTACTGCATGTGGCCGAATCCGAAGCATCTGAAGCATCGTTTTATGCCCTTGGCCTCGCGAATGCGAATTTTATTACACCCTACCTTAACTAATCCTGCTTTTAGGAGGGTCGCATCGTCCTCTGCTGGTAGTTTGACGAATGCGCGCATTTGTTCTCGGCTATTTGGCTCCGTGAGGGTAACGCTCATAGTTCCGGCATCTGGAGCAATTTTCTTTAGTGCTACTTCGACTTCTTCTATCGTTGACTTCTCTTTGAGTCCTTCCACCTCTGCTGAGTCTCGTTGACGGCAGTTTTCAGTTTCTTGCAAAACTGGTCACCGACTTTGGCACCCTTTTCTAGCTCAAGTAGGATAGCGCCCGTCTTTGTTTTCCGGATTTTCCGCACGCCTACTTCATCGTCCGGGTTCTGCTGGTAGAATCATTATCGCGTCTTGTTTGGGAGGTCGGACTCTGAGCTTCTTCTTACTTTTGCTGTATAACTTGTTGGTCCGCGATTTTTAACCGACTGGTTATCTGGTCGTTTATTTTTAACCTCCTTAACCTCCTTCCTATTGGGGACCATTTGGAATTTCTCTTGGTCGCCTTCCTTAGCTCGTTTGACATTTTCTGCGTCGGCTGGACTTGAGGCTGCCCTTTTGTGGGCCGGTCTGGTTGGTGTGTCGACAATCTTCGTAGACGCAGTTTGCCGTGTTTCCTTCTCTGCTCTTTGCCAGTTCCTTCAGCTTGCAGCTACTATGTCGAAGAGTTCGTCCATTTCGGAGATCCCATTTTTGATGCCCATGGTAAGATTTCTCTGTCTAGCCAAAGCCGTCTTCATTGTTTGAAGGCACTTACGACATTTGTCCAAAGCTTCTTCTTCCAAACGCATTTTCACGATAAAATCTTGGCGCGGTCAACCTGATTTCTTCGTGGTAGACTTCTGTATTGTATCACAGTTTACATTTGCGCTCGTGGTGGGTGTTTCGGTCCGCGTTGGTGTCGTTATTGGAGTCGAGTTAACAGTAGGTCCTGAATCTATAATTTTTGAGACGCTAGTCCCAACCTGCTCCTTTTCAGCTCTCGGTGTTAGTTTAACTGCCAGAGGAGGTGACCTTTGAAGTCTCGCTGATCTCCTGAAAGGTGGTGCCATTTTTTGTTGGCCCCGACTCAAAATCTTTTAAATTTTTTATATTTTGGTTTGCATTGTTTTCCATAAATTAGGTTCCAGCGCATCGTGTGCAGGGGGCGGGCCGTAAAAATCGACAGCGGGTGTACCCTCGGAGTCGCTGCTCCTACCCCAGTTCCTTGAGGCACGATCTACGTTTTGCTGATCCCGGGACGCAGGACGGATCACGGTCGCCCGGGGCAATGCAGACTACTATTCTGCATCCAATGTACACTTATTGACCAAGGCCCGAAGTAGCTGGTTCCTGGCACACGGCGAGCTACCACCTCGGCAGAGCTATGCTCACATCACCCCATCTTTGCAGTCAAATAGATCGACTACAATCTAAGGCACTCCCAGTGTGCTTCGACGTGTACTGGTGTATAGATATCATACAGCCGCACCTAACATGGTGTCAGACGCTGACCAGTGCACCGCCAGATACCGGCCAGACATGCACTGGATTTCTCTCCTTTTTTCTGCTTTATGAAAAATAAAGCGTAACATTTGCAGCTNTGGTGTATAGATATCATACAGCCGCACCTAACATGGTGTCAGACGCTGACTAGTGCACCGCCAGATACCGGCCAGACATGCACTGGATTTCTCTCCTTTTTTCTGCTTTATGAAAAATAAAGCGTAACATTTGCAGCTGCACCTACTGGTGCACAGACGCCGCATGTACTGGCGGGCCCTTAAACCGAATACACCAGAGTGGCCCCCCCAGTATTTATCTGCTGTTGGGAAATCCCTCGTCGCGTGTTGCCTCCCTCTCATGGGTAGGTGTTCCCCCGGTGCAACCCCGGTGGGGCTGGGGACGCTTACTTAAAGGCGGCATAGACTCGCCTTGACGCTTAAGTTTCGCAGGGCTGTTGTGGCCTTTTATGCCACGCCCTCCACTCTTACCGCTCTTGGTCAGGGGCTGCTTATTGGTTATTCCCAGCTAGCCTATATTTAGGCCGTCCACAGCCCGCCAAGCTGTGGGCCTAGGTCGCCTGAGCTCAGCCAAATAAATATTTTAAAGCTTGTCAAAATTTGGTGGGCTATAATTTTTTCGACTACTGTACATTGGTTACACGGCCGTGCTATCATAGTAGCACAATGCCACTAGTATACTTACAAACAAAATACGGGTAGGAATTTTAAAATTTCAACCCTGTTTGGGTGAAATATTTTATTTTTATCAGTATTTTTCTTTTAATAAATCTATGTTGAAATAAAAGTGAAAATAAAAAAATATTTTGTCGCAAGCCTCGGTTTATCAGGCGCCGTAAGAAGCGCGCTACAAGAAGGGCTGAACATGATCTTTTACCTGAAGCCGGCATAAGTATTTTTAACAGGTGCATCCGCAAAAGCGGCCCTTAGACTGAGGGAATCAAAATTGTGGAATCAGACCAACAACGTGCACTCCCATACAATTTCCAACCCGGGAAGATTGGGAAGGTGGTCTCCTGTCGGTAAATGATGGTATTTCCATCTAAACCGATGGCTCAAAGATGGAAAAAGGAGTCGGCTTGGGTCTGTACTCCAACGACCTTCAAATAAGGCAATCATACCGCTGCCTGATAACTGCCATAGAGAAGGCGGCCTGTCTCATGCGGGATAGTAAGTACCTGTCAGGAAACGTCACTATGTTAGTTGACAGCCAGGCGGCAGTTCGGAAATGTCGTGCAACGCTGGCCTCACTGAGTCACGTCAAAATCTCTCTCTGCTGGGTTCCTGGACAAAGCAATATAGAAGGGAACGAAATAGCTGATGAGATGGCTAGACCCGGCTCGGAAATGCAAATTAGCGAAGCGGACAACTCCCTACTGCCACCTATTACTTTTCTGCTAAGGGGGATTGAAGAATACACCACATCAGTAACCAATGACCTTTGGATCGATCGGGAGGACTGTGAGGTCTCAAGATTCTTGTGGCCGAGACTCAATAAGAGTCGTACTGAGAAAACACTAAACAAATTTGCAGTTAGGACTCTTACCGGTGTCATCACAGGGCACTGTGCTATAGCACCAATGCTCCATCGATGGCGTATACCAACAAGCTCTCCCTGCAGAAGTTGTCGGGAAGAGGATGAAGAGGAATCGATTCACCACTTCTTATGTCAATGCTCCAGACAAAGCGTCTCAAGCATTTGGGGTCACGCTTTTTTAATAGCTTGGGAGAGATAGCGGAGGTGAAAATATCGAACATCCGGCTTCATCCGGGATATTAAATGGTTTGACAGACTTTATACTGACATTATGGATTAACCTCGGTTGGAAGGAAGTGCCTCCTCCTGACACTCACAGAGGGCATTCACAATGGGCAAATCTGCCTCCGAGTGGAAGTACGAGGCATTCGTACGCGCCTTAATAACCTAACCTATAATATATCGATGTTATTGACGAAAGTCCATTGACCTCAAGTACTTACCGACCAGATCTCAGTCCTTTATACCAAGGTAAATTAGAGCTCGCCTAAAATTTTTAAACTTTCGCTAAGGAAGTATTTCGATTATTCCAGTAGAGGTATAAAAAAATTGTATTGCCGCCGAACGTATGAAGGTGTGACCGAATAATGTAAACAGGCAAATCCTAAGTTCGACCGAATTTTTTTTTTCGAAATGGCCTTGCAAAAATACTTTAGGCTCAGGGGTGTACGGCGAATTTTCTTTGTTTACTAGTAAGGTGGTACGGAATATTTTACATGGGCATATCTCAGGACCTTTTGATTTTCGAAGTTTGAAAAAACATAGGATAACAAAAAAAAAATTTAGGAAAGCTTCTTTGGCCAGATGGTGTTATATATGTTTTTAGGTTCCTTCAATATGACCCTGGAGTCCGTTTTGATTTATCAAGTCAAAATTTTTTTTCTAACCTCAAAAACACGACGAACT
Source organism: Rhagoletis zephyria (assembly GCF_001687245.7). Classification (NCBI taxonomy): domain Eukaryota; kingdom Metazoa; phylum Arthropoda; class Insecta; order Diptera; family Tephritidae; genus Rhagoletis; species Rhagoletis zephyria. The sequence goes on along the minus strand of NW_016158055.1, from coordinate 53,513 downwards.
TTATGTGACAACATTTTTTTTCAATAATATTCACGGATTTACTACATATATCTTGGTATAAAGGTAAAGGGGATCTTAAGATCGCTGCCCAGTTGGAAAAGTAGTAATGCATGACATGCGTGATAAATTATATAATGTATTACTTATGCGTCCTCGATAATATTACTGCTAACTATGTAATCAGCATGCTAATGTATTCAAAAAGTTCCAAAAATTTCATTATAAAACACATTCATTTCTCGATACTAGGTAATGCAAAATTGAATGCCCCACTTTTCTTCGCCCTGATTATTACTGATTATTTTTTCGATTACTATACATTACATTTTCCCACTGGGTGGTTACGAATATGAATTCAGATTTTAAAATTTCAAAATGGCGGATCTAATATGACGGCCAAAGGTACCAAATCTTATAAGAATTAAATTTGTTTTCAAAATTTGACCGCCATATTGGATTCTCTATTTTGAATTTTGAAAATGTGACTTCATATTTGTAATCAGCGGGCCCAAAAACTTCCGGATACCAGGAATAAAGTAAATCCATCAAAATTTGAAAAATTTTGTCAGCCGCATAAAGTCCGCCATGTGTTTTGTGGTTAGAAAAAATCCTGATAAGATGGAGCAAAACGGACTTCAAAAACCGAAACTTGCTTAAAATGTTGACCTTTGAAAGCTTTCGGCTTAATAACTAGATTAAACTTTATTTACACTCTTATCGATTTATGAACAAATTACAAATACAAGTGTAAAACAATCGATTTCTAGCATAAAACACCATCCACCTATAAGTGTGCCAGCGGAAAAATTGATTTTTATTCTTGAGTTTCCTTTCAGATACTAAATTTCGAATACTCCCAACTCTGGTTCTAACTACTAGAGGCACACATTCACCATTGGTGTCATGTCCAAGAGTATCTAAAAGCTTAAACTCGGACTTAATCCAGATCAACTGCAGTTAATTTCCGAGTTGAATAAAGTGTTTCAATGCCATTTTCAAAAATTCAATTCAAAAAAAAAGTTACGTGGAAAAACAGAAAAACTTATGGTGATTTCGTTTCTACCAAAAACTGTCGCATTTTGACTGCCCCTTTCTCTTTTCGTATTCGAGTCCAAAATAAGGGCAAAGGGTGAGAAAACTTTGTGATCATTTCTTAAAATGTCACACTCTTGTAAGGCAAAAAAGGCACATTTTCTGCCCTTTGAAGCTTTGTCAGGGGAGTTGGTTGCCCTGAAAATCAGATGGTTGCTTAAAACGACAATATTATGAAATGCGTAAGCCGGACAAGGACAAGAAGGCAAAAACTTGCCCTTTTAAAGGGTTGAGTGTAACATCAAACACATTTTGCACCGTGCGAGGGCAACATTTTTTGGTAGAAACGAAAACACCATTAGTTAAATTTTAATAATACGGAATTACTACTTTATAATTTTTTTTTGTATCTAATCTATGAATGGCACACCTGCGTGTACCATATGTTTATAATACTTAAAGACTAAATTAAAAATTATAAATAATTGATAATTATCAATGCCCAAATCCATTCGTTAAGCAATTGCAGCGTGCAAAAGAAAAATCATCATTTTGACTCATTGGTGTTTCAGCTAGTTTTGGGATTACAACGCTCGGGTATTGTTTCACATTGGATAAAACACTTTAGTAACTCTTAGAGCCGTTTTCACAGTGGGGGGTTAACTGAAATTCGGCAGTTAACTTAAAAGTTTTGTATAGAAAACCTGTAGTTAGCTACCGAACGAGAGTTAACTCATCTTTGTAAAAACGGCTCTTATTATAATATATCGTCACCTAAGGGTGAAAAGTTGCCAAGCCCATTTTTTGAAATTGTCCAGGAGAGACGAAAAATCGATTTCATATTACCTGCCATTCTGCACCAAAAACTAAATTTAAAAAAAAAAACGGACTTGACACCTTTTTCACCTTTAGGTAGCGAAATTTTCTTTTGAGAAATACACAACATATGTATATAGCGATTTTGACCATATACCTACGAAACTATGCATAATCACCAAACTCAAATGTTCTAGAGATATACCCACATACGAATTTTCAATAGCCAATGCAAGTTTATTAAACTTTTCTTTATTTCGAATAAGAAGCTTCATGCTTTTATTTAGTACCACTTCCATGTTGCGTTATATGTGGGAATTTTTCGCCTTCAACAGAAAATACATACAACTTTTTAAAAGCTGAACTTCTATTTAAAGAGTTTGGAATTCATATACTTCAGATATATGTATGTACATTAGACTGCATCACAAAAAAGAAGTGGTTTTTCCGCCGGGACTACAAAATCTATTATATTTTAAGACGTCTACCAAAATATTTCGGAAAAATATTAAGATTTAAGTGAGCTCGACCGATTTGAAAATACCTCATAAAATGGGGTTTTTATGAATAAAAATAGTTTCGGAAAAAAAATTAAAAAAAGTCCCCTCAGATGATAAAACAGATTAAACTTAAAAAATCTGCATCAAAAGTTTTAAAAATCTTTTGAATTGTAAGAACGAGGTTTTTGATACTGTTTTTTTTTTTTACCTTTTTCAAAGATTGATTTACGAAAAACTTAAATAACTGGGCCAAAACTATTCTGATTTAGACTTATGTGATCTCAGTGGAAAGATATTTTCCCCCTGTTTTTTTCTGTCAAAAAAAAGTCATTCGTGTCCCAATTTATTTATTTTTTTAATGTTACCAACACATCTTAATTCAACTTTGAATGACGTTCGTTCATCCTACCTTTCTCTTTCATCCTTTGAATGAGTTTATTAGCAAAGAAATGAAAGGGGTGAGACAATACCTTTCCAATGACACCCCTTAAGTCTAAATCGGAAGAGTTTAGGTTCAGTTATTCAAGTTTTTCTTATACCAATCTTTGAAAAAGTTAAAAAACAGCCTCAAAAATCGAATCATTACGATTCCGTTAATTTTTTTTTTTAATTTGTTTTAAATATGTTTATGCAAATTTTTTACGCTTAAACCGTTTTGTTATTTGAGCGGATTTAAAAAAAAAAATCTTTAAGAAACTATTTTTATTCATAAAAACCCGATTTTTGGAGGAATTTTCAAATCGGTCCCGCTCACGTAAATCTTAATATTTTTCCGAAATATTTTGGTGGACGTCTTAAAATATAAAAGATTTTATATTTCCAATGGAAAAATAGTACCGATTTTTTTTTTGTATGGGGAGTGATGCAGTCTAATGTACATACATATCGTTAATTTAATATAGAAAAGCCTTAACTCAATTTCTTTTCAAATTCAGCATTTGATTAACACCTATTGGATTTTAAAAAGAACGACTACGGCATACAGTTAGTTACATTTTTCAATAAAAACTGCCTTTAAAAGAAATTCGCAGCAAAGGGACTTGGTTTTCTATGGAGTTATTTCATCACTCCGTAATGAAACACAAATATTAGTAAGGGACTTTCTACGTTAAGGTAGCGTTATTTATGTATGTATATAAATAAGTACATATATATAAATGCCTTCGAATATAAGTAACCTCAAGCCATGTGCTTAAGAGAATATTAGTTAAATACTCGTAAAACCCATTAGTGATCTACGAACTCAGAGTCCAAAACTCCAAATTTGTCATATGAGGTGACAAAAAAACGAAGTTCCCCTATGATGCCAGCGAATGCTAGCGCTCCACGCAACGGCAACTGAGTGAGGGAGTAGCGGCCAGTGTTGCCAACCATGGGCCTTTCCACCAAAACTGGTAGGTTTTTCTTCCATTTGATAGGTTGGTAGGCTAGATTGGATTTTGGTAGGTTCCGCGACAATAATAGTTATTTGCGAAAATTATAAAATATGTATCTCCAGACATTTTAGCAACCTTGTTTACACGAATATTTCACCGGTGTAGTCCACCATTGTCCACCTGACAGAGACTTCATTGCAAGACTTAAGGAATATCACCAAAACTAACCTATTGGTCTTTCAATATGGTAGTAAGACCCGTTGTCACATATGCGCCACTGGCCTGGTGACCAAAAGCTACGCAAATAAAGGCGCTTTCCACCTTTAGCAAGTTGCACCGACTGGTCCGCGTGGCCATTACAGGAGCTATAGGCACCTGTCCAACGGATGCCCTTGGTGTCATTACAGGCATTCCTCCTTTGTCTATTCTGTTTGAAGAAGAGGCCTGCTTCAGCGCCCTACAACAATCAACAAGAAAATTTGCGATCTTCGGGGTCTTTTGGAGGTTCTAAAGCCATTCCTGCATAATCCCCTAGTTATCCTTTTACAAATCCTACATGATCAGAATTCCTGAAAGGGACTGCTGTGAAGTGATATTACTGGGCAGGCGTATTTGGATCAAAACTCCAGAAAGTCTGCCAATTTACACATACCCAACTATATTCCAGGCGAAAGTCTTCGCAATCGAAGTCTGTGTAGAAGGACAAATGGGGCCAAATTAAATATTATGTCGGATAGTCAGGAAGGTTAAAATACTTTTTGAACCACTTGGAAGCTCACAATAACGTAACGCTGTGATGGGTTCCGGGACGTGAAGGGCTTAAAGGCAACAAAAGCTGACTGTCTCGCAAAGTGTGGAGCCCAAATGCACTTGCATGGTCCCTAGCCTTTTGTGACCTGATGGAGGAAACCACAGAGCGTATTCTATGTGACTGCCCACGTTTCATAAATAGCAGACTGATACACTTTGGGGAACGATTGTCTTCTTCATCCAAAATTTTAAACATGTCGCCCTCCAAAGTGCCTAACTTCTTAAAGAGAGTTGGAGTGATTACAAATAGGGTTAAGCACAATAGATCTTCCTAGGTCGCAGCGCGTGTATCCCCGACGTAATAATAATAAGAATAATCAGGGAACGGATTTTCTGGAAATTGCCTTTTTTTCTACTAAAGAGGTAGAGTATATTCGATTTGCCTTTTCTACCTTTAATTGTAAAGGGCAAGGAAAAAGCCCTTATTTCTGATAATATGAAAGTTTTACCGTGCCATATTTAAATTGGGCGCCACATGTATCAACTCATGTCGGGCGCACGTTTAGTACATTCAAGGCTTTTCTTCGCGAAAGTCGAATGAGAATGCTACCAGAAAACTTCAAACTGCGATTCAATGCTACTATAATTAGTGTGGTCTTTTGGCTTTTTTGCAAATTTTAGTGCCCTTTCCTGCCAATTTCGCTATTTTATTTTGCTGTTTTTATAGGTTTTAGGTCCTAAAAATCCGTTCCCTGATTATATGTAATAATATGTATATATGTGTAAAGAGACAAACATGTGTGTAAGTTTGTACAGTTATATGAATTATTATACGTGGCTAATTTGTTTTTGTGTTGTACTAGCAGGTTTTAGTTTTCCTAAATGTTGTGTTAGTTACATTTTTAATAATCTTGACATAAAGAAGATATTAAAAACTTCAATAAAATTTTGGTAGGTTGTGGTTGATTTTAGTAAGAAGTTTTAGTAGGAAAAAAAATTTGTCCGTGGCAACTCTGTTAGCGGCTGAGTCAACTGACTTGTCTGGTTGTTCAAGTGGACAATAAAGAGAAAATATGTGGGTACATATGGATGCCAACAGGCGATTGGGGAGCTATCGTAAAGAGAGCCAGCTTAGATAAGCGATAAACCAGCAGAAAAATTACATCGCTATGCGTGTGTGCCGATCGTGTTAGCAACAGCGAGCAAATGAGTATAACTCTGAGTAAAAAGTTGGGACAAGCGACGAGCGATTGCGCTGGAAGCAAATATTCGGACTGTGCTTTTCATATAATACTCGAGTACAGAGCTGGGGGCTAGTCAGAAGCGTGTCACATTCGTACGTAAGAGTATATAGCGGAAAAAAAGAATTTTTAAAATTTTCCATATTTTAATTCCACAAAAGACTGTGAATTTGTGCAATTTTTAAACAAGTGAAATAGAACTAGAATATTTTCTTTCGTAAATTGTGCCGAATAAATATTAAACGCAAGTGCAAGTAATAATAAAAACTTTGAGAAAAAATCTAAATAAAACCGAAAATGGCTACAAGTGCAGACCAGAGCAAAACTCTCGTGGCTCCCGCAAATGGCACCGTTGCCATCGAACAAGGCAAAGATGTACAGAACCTGCTGCCACATCTGGAATCGCTAGAGCGTATTATTAAATTGCCGGTTGTAGGTGCGGCCTGGGACAAAAGTCAGGATGTCTACCAAAACGTCAAAGGTATGTATGCGAGCCGGTGGAGAAGTGTAGTTACATGTATGTACATATTTATGTATACATATTTTGTCTGTGCATTGTATTGACTGGAAGTGAGATCAGTTATGCATTTTGGAATTTTAGAGTAGCAAAAAATGATACCGCTAGAAGTAATTCCTGTTAGGATTTGCGGTATCCGCTAGTGTTTTTTTTTTATATAATTCTGTCCAATCATGTACTGATGTACATGTGTATGTATGTATATATGTCCAACCTGAATATATACATATATGTATGTATGTACGAGTACATATTATATTTAATCGCAACACAAATATTCTTCTCTACTACTTGATGACTTCAGTAATATTTTTTTTTGTATAAGAGGTAATTTATTAGTGGAGGCTCATTGTTAGCATATGCATGAACATTAGACTGTGTCAAATAAAAATAATGTTTTTCTGACGATCACAAAAAAAAAATGGTAAAATTTTAGTTCTCTATCTTAATTTTTCGGTTAACGCTTGAAAAAAAAAGAATTTTCAATGAAAAAAATTGTTCCCGCTGCCTTTTTACAAAAAATTAAATATTACAAAAATCCATTGTTGCCCCTACAGTATTTTTTTTTCCATACAAAAATGTATTTCGACGATTTTTTTATATGGAAAAAAATAAGAAAAAAAATACCACACAGCAAAAACTTACTACTGCCATACCCAAACAAAAGCGTTGGGCGGAACGGTTTCTGACGTCTAGCGTTAGCGCCGAAGTGCCATACCTAAACAAAAGCGTCAACGCTACGTCAAATGCAGAAATAACACCAACAATAAGCATAGATTTGTTTGTGTGTAACACAAAAATGACAGTTTCGCCGTTTTCTGCAGCCAACTTTAATACCTAACGCCCTGTCAAAATCGGAATTTCCAACCGCTCAGCGTTGACGCCGCGTTGTTTCGGTATGCTTCATACAAATTGTATGGGCATGAGAATTTTTTGACAGCCAAACAACGCTGACGCTTTTGTTTAGGTATGGCAGTTACTTTTTGTATCGATGGAGTAACGTATTACAATACGCCTCAATACACAATTTTTCACTTTCTAGTTATCCCCTGCATTACAGGTAATACAGTGGGAAAGCGTTTTTACAATTTCTCGCTTACCTCCAATGACATACCAAGGTTAAAGTAATGTGTTCTTTAAACTAGAAGGTATGTGGTGAATTTCGAACAGTGCTACACAATTCCGGCGAACGGCGAACTCACCACAGCGAAATTTCCGCTTTCAAAATTAGAACGCCCGTCGGCATATGAAATTGAACACAGCCAAAGCGAAATGCGAAGTTCGCTCGGCGGCGTTTCGTAAATAATTCCCCCTTGCCTTATATGTATATTTGTTATCATTTCATCATTTCTAAATATGGTTTCGTTTTTCAAAATATGGTCACCTAACTTATAAGTGCGACGAAACGGTATCAGCTGTTTTCGCTACCGCTCTAATTCTGTTAAAGTAGGCGAAATAGCAGGGCGAACGGTGAACGACGGCATCGCCCAATTCGGCGAACTTCGCCGTTCGCCGGGTATTGTGTTTCAAACATTACAGTACACATTACTTTAATCTGGGCATGTCATTGGACGAGAAATTGAGAAATTGAAAAATTTTGTTTTGCGGTGTATTGTAATGTGTTACTCCATCGATACAAAAAGTAAGCGCTTACCAAAGAATCAAAGTTTTTGCGGGGCATCAAACAAAATAAAGGCCAACGTCTAAAGGTCTGATTATGCATACTTCGCATAACTTCGCACAACCATTTGTACCAATGCAATAAAAATGTTACTTAAGAAAATGTGAAGCAAAATCTAAACTCAACAGTTCTCTAAGTTTTTAAAAGTTCTGCTAATTTCTAGGTAATGGAATACATACAAAATACATACAAAGTACATACGAAATTACAGTTTGAAGTTTATGCGAAGTTGTGCGAAGTATGCATAATCAGACCATAAGTCCTAGCAATTTCAAGCCTTTGTTACTAAAATTTAAAGGACTACAAAGTTTTTGTTGTTTTTATGTGTTATATTTAATTATTTATAAAAAAGGAGTGGAAAAGGATTATTTTCATTGAAAATCCTTATTTTTGTGAGTGCCAACTGAAAAATTAAGATAGAGGGCTGAAATTTTGGCAAATTTTTTTTGCGACCGACTACGAAATTTTCATACATATGGGGCCGAAAGAAAAAAATTAGACGTTTTATTTGACGCAGTCTAATGTACAATTCGTATGCATAGATATACCTACATGTGTATGTCTGTTTGCAAGTGCGACTTTCCAACCTTCTGATTCCATCACATTTTGCTGAGTTTTTTGCACATTTCGTACATTTCTCATCCAAATGCGAATCTTAACGTCAGCCGGCACTCTCTTTCGCATGGCTTTTATGGTCAGATCGTCATTGGCTTTCGCTACGATGAGAACTGCAAATAGCCTGAAAGCCCCAGAGCAGTACGCTAGCGTCATCTACTTGAAAATTTATTCAAATAATACATATATGGTGAATATGCTTAATACACACTCGCTGAAGTAAAACAAACACATGGGCATACATATATATGTATGTATGTACATTAGGCATATGACTTTTTTAAATTAAATATCCATATGAAAATTCCATAGAAAAACATATACATACATACATATCGTTAATTAAATTCACAAATGCCCTAACAACAAATTTGTAATTTTACAGAAGTAAAAAACATTAGACTCGTAAGGAGAATATTAAAGGCAGATAGGGCTTTTTAAAAAGGGGCATGTAAGACTTGAAAATTTTTATTGAAAGTGTATTTTAATATATTCTACCAAAGTCTGAGAAAACCGCAGTTAAGAAAAAATATTGGTTTGGGGTTTGTGAATTAAGGTAACGATATGTACTTACATACATATATGAAAAATTCCAAGTCACTTGAATAAAAAAAATTAAAAATAATACATATTTTAGAATTTTGATTGCAGTCATATGTATATAATTCGATTGCCATGGAATTTTTATATACTATACATATGTATGCATGTATACGTGTTATTCCCAGTACAAATATATGTACATATATACTAGACATGGGCGTGCTAGTGATTTTGGCTCACGTTCACGCACGCTCATGTTGATAGCTTTGTAAATCACGCACACTCACGATCTGTTATATTTTTTTCTATCACGTTCACGCACGCTCACGCATGCTTACTCACGGGCATTGTTACAAAAGCTTGGCCGAACGCCTAGCAAGGGATGAACGCACTATATTTTCTTAATGTTTTTAAGTTTTAATTGTTTCTTTATAAAAATATAGTAAATTCTTTACTACACCATATACATAAATCCAAGTTTCAGATTTTGTACAACATTAAAAAAAAAATCACTCAACTTTCGTAAAAATTTCGAGCTTTTTAATTAGAAATATTTTGAGTATGCAGATTTTAAGCCCATTCAATTGCAAGTTGAAACTAGCAAAGACTTACCATTGATGTTTGGGATTTTTTTTTAAGGCGTTGTTCATTTTCTCCATATAAAAAAAAATCGTCGAACATATCGCACGTTTAATAATACAGAATTATTTCAAAATTTCAATTTTGTGGGAAAACGCAAAGAAAGTTTCATCAATTCATACAGTTGGTATACCAAAAAATACAGATGGAAATACATATATCTTCGCCATTTCTGGGAAGTTTAGTCATCGGTTAGGCTGAACATATTCTCCTTTTCAAGCTTTTTAATTGTATGATGAAATTTTCAAAAACGTAAGTCTTGAATTACATCCCTATATTATTAAACGTGCGATATTTTGTATGGAAGAAAATTACTGACATCGTCAACAAAAAAAACTTTAAACTTGCACTTTATTATAATACTAAAATTGAATGGGCTACAAACCTGCATACTCAAAATATTTCTTAAAAATATAATTAAAAAGCTGGAAATATTTATAGTCGAGGTTTTCACCAAGCAGTCGTGTACCTCTTTCTTCTAGAATTCTGCCTGACGCAGCTGGTATGTTTAAAATTTGCCTTGAAAGGCTTCTAAGAAGTGGCAAATCTTAAGCTTTCTCTCAATATTTTAAAACATCCTCACAATTTTGGTTTCCTGTAGATATTTATTAAATAAATCTGTATTTCCGCATTAATGTCTTAATTTTTGGTTGAAAATACGTATAGGTATGTGAAAATTACGAGACTGATAGGAAATCTAATTCACGCATGCTCACGTCAGCAAAAATTTCAGTCACGCACGAACACGAAAATAAAAACACTTTTCCATGTCCCGAAATCCCGGGATTACAGCTCCGGGATCCCGAGATTTTTACTGATTCATTTACAGAATGAAAGAGATATTGAAAACGAAAAACAGAATTCATTTGACGTGAAACACGAGAAATACAGAACACAAAAATTTGGATTCAAAGTGAACTTGAGCCATTTTCACTTGGAAGTGAATTTCAGGACTTGCCTGAATAACTGTACTTGTTCAAGTATTTTGTGCAAGAACTGTGTAATAACGAAAAATCTGGTAGCAATTGAAAACACAACAAGCTTTTACAGTGTGGCAGAGTTGTTCTTCATTTTACTTTGAGTAAATATTTTCGACAAGTAATATAGATATTTTATTCTCTTTTACTAAGTGGCATTATGCTCCCCTAAGACCGAATGTGGTGACAATGAATCTGTGATGTTTGAAAAAGGCGAACCTACTGTAAAATGCAAAAAAGTTGAAGTCAAAATCCCGAAAAATCTCGGGATCCCGAGATAAGAATTTTTACATCCCGAAATCCCGGGATTGTTAAAATGCTTCGGGATTGAATGCCCTACTCCTCACTAAGCACATAGGTATGTATTTCAGCAATCATAAGAAGTTTGGTTTGTACCATATAAACCATATGTAAACATAAATAACCATATAAAGGCATCCGCGAAATAAATTTTAAAAGAACTCAACATTTTAGAGCTCTTACCTTCATTTTTAAAGCTAAGGCTATTTCGATTATTCAAAAAAGACACAAGTGATGTACAATTACTCGTACACCATGCATCATATTTTGTGAAAATTTCTTGAGTAGTTTCCGGGTTAGAATATAATATGCATTTCTTTTTTCTGCATTTTGGGAGTAATTAGGTTTTTAGTTAGGGAAGTCTAAATACATATATATATAAATGGCATACACATACAATGACCTTATTATTTTAAGAGGCCCTAAGTGAAACTTTTTTATCGTGTTTTTAGTACCGTCGTTTGATTTCAAATTGACCTCTTATACACTGAGCGAAAGTACAATAGCTTTTTCTACCAAGTTATTGTTTGGTTTTTTCGTGGTAAGTATACCGATTGTAAAAAATTTAATTCAGGTTGAACATTTGAAAACCAATGCATTGTTGATATTAACCAAAAATCACGTTGATTCCTTTTCAAGTTTGAATTTGGTAATGTTAATCAATTTTTGGTTAATTTTTTTCTCAGTGTACGAAAATTTTTAGTCATATCTCAAAAGAACAGTATTTGTTAATACATTGAGAACAGTTTGAAAGCATTTCTCGCTTCTCTTGAAAAATTTTAAAACTATGGCTCATTTAGGGACACGAATTTAGATACGATACGATACCATATCGATACTTTTGGCATTCGATACCGATTTTTTCTACTCGATAGTTTTAAAACGATATTTTTTGGAATCGAGCACCAGAACCCTAGTATCGTATCGAATGTCATAAACTCACATTACAACACTGAGGGAAAAAAAATTTAGAATTAAAAAAAAACGTGCTAAATTGAAAAAAATACGCATATGAAAGAGCACCAACCCAACTCGTTTTAAATTTGAGTATATACGTTATAAAATATGTGGTTGTGAAGTGCACAGATACTTTTTCGTAATTAAGAAGAGAAAAAATTAATTTTATGTTCCGTCTGATGGGAATTGAACCCGGACCCTCTTGGCCGCAACTAATTGTATCAAGCGTCTTTGCACACTCAGCTACAGCCATACATGTAAAGGTGTTTTCAAATGTTGAGTTTGAATCAACATCACAGCGCGAGATTAGTGCATTACTGTTCTTTACGAATAATGCGTACTAACGGACCAACAATATTTTTGAAATACAACCCCAAACTATTATTGACCGACCACTGTGATTCACAGTTTGNATTTTGTTGAAATATGAACAGATACTGTTCTTTACGCATAATGCGTACTAACGGACCAACAATATTTTTGAAATACAACCCCAAACTATTATTGACCGACCACTGTGATTCACAGTTTGCCTTACATGATGCGCTTAGGCTTAATTTGGGTATTTGATCCAATACCATGCCCGGCCATCTGATTTAAAGCGATTAATTTAGTCTTGTCAGACCAACTAACCTTCAATTAAATCTTATAAATGTGTTTCTTTATTGCATTCTGTAAGGGCTAACATATCCCAATAGGCAACGGTCCGGTTTTCGTGCGATCCGGCAAAAGGCTACCACTCTCGCACATGTATTTTGATCAAAATGGTTTTTTCTTCTTTTATTATGCCTTTGCGTTCAATTTGACAATTCTTCGCCTCGCTGTCTACTGATTTGCATTCAATTTTAATACCTTAAGCTCTTCTGTAATAGAGGCTGCAGCGCTACTTGCTGCTAAGTTCAGAAGATATCGGACCGTAATATTTTTTGGCAGACTTCCTTTGTCCTTAACAACATTTTAGGCTATATTTTTTCTCAGTCTTAACATTTTCACGTGGCGAGCTCCATAATTTTTTGCCACTTTTCCTACGGTCCCGTGTTCCGCAGTAAATCTATTATTTACATTTATGTTTCCTGATTAACCATATTATTTACTGGTAATCACTTCATGAATAAATTACAATACAGAAAAAAGCCATCTGACTTTCAACTAAGTAAAAGATAACTGTAAAATGCAAAACTGAGAGTGAGTACAAAACTGTAACATTGGCTTTAATTTACATTTTTGCCTGCTGGTTTAATTATTGTTGTTGGATTGACTTCAAATCTTTATGAGAGAGGGGTAGGGGTGTACCAGNATAACTGTAAAATGCAAAACTGAGAGTGAGTACAAAACTGTAACATTGGCTTTAATTTACATTTTTGCCTGCTGGTTTAATTATTGTTGTTGGATTGACTTCAAATCTTTATGAGAGAGGGGTAGGGGTGTACCAGTAAGAATATACAACAAAAGTGTGAAAGTCGTTAGAAGTTGGAAAGATAGCGGTGGCTGAAATAAAAAGTGTTACGCCATGTTACAGTTTTGCTCGTCACTGTATACCTTCTTAATTACATATTAAAAAGCATCCGAGACGTGCAAAACGCCATCCGTGTAGTGAAAAATGCTTCATTTTAGTACGGGAGTATTTGAATTGAACATTTCCATTATATGTACGTATTGTATGTATAATGGAAAAATCGATTTGGTTAAGACTTTTCACTTGATTTAAATACGAACATTTTTAAACGGTAATTAATGTTTAAGTCAACACAAAGGTGGTGCCTACAGTTTTATGTCGACTCTGAACGGCGATTGTATTTTATGGGAAGCTGTTTTTCATTTTCAAGGGTTGCGCACTTCTAACCTGGGGTGTAGCGGCCTATATGCGAAACCTATATTCAGATAAATTTTTTGGATTTTGGTATCGATATTTGGAATATCGAGTCTTTTTATTCCGATATTAATGGGTACCCGATATTTTTAAAGCGATACTTTAAATGAGTACCATATCGATACTTTCGGTTCGATATCGTGTCCCTAGGCTCATTGCCGTTTGCAATGTTTTTTATTTTGTAAGCTTACAATCTCCTGCTTACTTACTCTTCTGAGGTAGTCCTCAACACTTCTTGACCGCCTTAATGCTTTATAAAAGCTACTAGCAAAACAACAGTAATCAGTAAACGCTGCTAAATTGAACCCAATTGAAGTCAATTACAGGCGGGCAAAATGCAAAAACAACTACATGCCTATCTTTCATTCGATCAGATGTACAAAAGTATATACATATATGTATAAGTAAATATGAATAATTTGAGGGAATTGAAATTTAATTCAAAGCAGCGTAAAATATACGCAAACGCACGTTTGTACTTTAGGTTTAATTTTTCATATTGGAGGAAGTGTCTTTAATTTTGCCACGTTTATTTCGAATTGAATTGCCAATATTAATTGTTGATTTTGCATATTTTGTTGCCTGGACGCTGTACATACATATGCATATAAATATATATGTACCTACCCAATAAAGATTGGGCTTGGTTAACAATTTGAAAACGATTGGAAAACGAATCTTTTTTTCGAGTCCCACCTTCGATAACAATTGTGAATAGGTTAGTATATTCGAGAACTAGGCCGTTATCCAGCAAAGCGGAACCTTCGTTATGCAATGTATTTTCTCTTCGTTATGAATTCGAAATCCAGCCCATTATCGGTTTGAAATTTATATGAGAGAGAGTGATTGTCTTATACACTTAAGGCCGATCCCCATAGAACTTTCGCGTTGGCTTTGGCGTTGGCGTTAGTTTGACAGAACGCACGTTAAAAGTATGCTTGCTACAATGAACGCTTGGCAGCGAATGCTTTGAGCACTAGATTTACATACTAACGACAGATAAATTAATATTTAATATCAATAATTTCATGAAAAATGATATTTCTTACCTACATTTGATTAAGAATTAAAAATATTTCACATAATTTTATTTATTTGCAACAGCTGATTGACAACGCGCGTAAAAAGATGAGAGATGCCCATCTTTTTGTGTGCGGCCTTTAGGTCTCTTTTTATGCGGATTTCAATTTATGCGGTTTTTCAAACCTTTTTTTCGCTGCAGCGATTTTGTTTTTTGAGAGTTGTTATTACTTTTTTCAGCGTGTAAGAGACAATACTTCTGATAAATAATTTGTCTTTGTATTCTTTGTCATTGTCATTGTATTCTTTGTATTGTGATATTTTTTTGTTTTTGAAGCACAGATACAATTTTATTTATTTCATTTATGTTCAGTTTTACATGGAATAATAAGTGTTGAAATGAAGAAATAAATTGTTTTTTTCTTTTGCTTAATATTGCCTCACTGGATTTTTTTATGCGGTCTTTTGGAATTTTTTACATGGAGTATCTGAATTTGTGCGGTTTTTGAAAATGCTGGAACGCATCCCCTGTTTTTGTATGTAAGTAAAGAACTTTTTTATGCGGATTTTTTTTATGTGGCTCCCTGAGGAACGCATGTACTGCATAAAAAAACACCTAAGTGTATTTCCCTTCGAGAATGAGCTGGATTTCACTTTCTCTCTTGTTCCTACAGTTTTCATTTTTTTTTTGAACCCATCTCGAGGATATTTCCAATATAGGAACAACGTTGTAAAACTAATGTTGGTTATGAGTTCGTTCTCAGTTCGATATGCATATTGGATATCGAAGGTAATTTTTGAACGTTTGCCACAGTGTTTATTGGGTACATACATTCGTATGTATGTATGTAGATAAGAGTGTACGAGTTTGTATAGCCATATGTACATAAATGTATGCATAGATACATATTTATGAATAGCAAATGAAAATATTGTTCAAGTAATTTAGTTCGAAACCGGCAAAATCTGAATACAATTTTATTTCTGCTCTTCGTATCTACTCGCCATTTACTAATCTTGGCTTAAGCGCTTCTGACTACAAACTGGTCAAATAATTCATATGTAGTAATATCGCTGCATACCCGAAATTTTTCTAAAAATTCTATATAGGAAGTTTAAAGTTTTTGGGTGCAAATGTTAAAGTTTGTTGAGTTTTCATAATTTTGTACGAAGTTTGAAATGTGGATTTATGTGGCGCTGGTTAGGTAAAGTGCTAGACTTTTCTAAAAAAATCTAAACATTAAATAAACAAAAGAAAAAAAATAGCCAAAACTAGTTAAAATGTCACTTGACTTAATCAGCTGACCACAAGGGTATACAGCTATGGATAAATAGCGCACGTTTGCCTAAAATGCCGAAGCAATTGATAAGTAGTAATAAGTTAATATTTATTTCGAAAATATGGTCTTATATGTATCGTTAACTTTTTACACACGTCCCACAATATCGATTCGTTTTTTTTTTACGGTTGTATGTGCATGAGAAATTTTTGACAGCAAATGGCCGGCGTGGGTGAATATTAGGTTAGCCTGTAATTCAACCATTATACAAAATTTATATTATAATTCATGAATAGCTGTTAGTAGCTGAAAAACTGTACCTCCTCTAAACACTAAAATGTAATTAATCGATTGAAATATTCCTCTGCCTCGATGTATTTTGAAATTAAAGATGTATGGGAATTCAAAAATAATTGTTATTTTCGTAAAATCTTTAATAAGTAATAATGAAACTTTACTTTCATTCATTTCTGAGTGCTTTCCTACCATTACGAGTATGTGTGATAATGAAAAAACGTAATACTTTTTTTTGTTAAAAAAACAAAACATTTACCTATTGTAAAGAAAATTTATTACTTTAGAGATAAACCTAATTTATACTTAGAAAGTAAGGTGATTTCATAAAAAGAAGGTGGTTTCCAAAGTGAGGTGAAAAACTTCAATTGAAAAGATGGTGAAAGCATTGCTTTGAACCGCTGTTTTACTATTTTGTCAACCAAAACGAAAATTTTGGAAAAAATTTCGCTTACGTTAGGGCTCGATATTTGCAGAGACTTGAAATTCTTGTGACAAACAAAACTGAAAGCAATTCAATAGTTTCAATGCCCAAGTTTATAAAAACCAGTGCAGAAACATGTTTGTATACATATGTACATATGCATGTGTGTATAACGCACATGTAATCCGTGCAATTATAGTCACGTCGCTACGGTATTAAATAAGTCAACCAACCAGTCGTTTCTAACGAGTGATTAATGTTTGATCATACGATTTTTAGTAAACACAAAATTATACACTATAATAAAATGTGTACATAAGTATACATATTGTATAGGTACAAATATACTGTTTATACACCAAATCAGTACCCAGTTGTGTTTATAATTTGTTTAACAATATTTTTATATTTTTTCCCATGTCTAATGAGAATAAAGCTGGTCCGTGCAAAGTCCGAAAGTTAAAATCTACGTACGCACGTATGTACAAATGTACACACAATCGACCGTACTACAGTAAAACCCGCTTAAGTACCTCACGAAAAATGTCAGCTTTTTGAGGTACAGTGAAACCCGCTTAAGTACCTAACCCGCTTAAGTAACCAACATCTTTGGGAAATGTGAATTTTCGAATGTAATTGGAACAAAGTACCTCCCCGCTCATTTACCCAACCCGCCTAAGTACCTAAATTTTTCGTACCCCATTTACCATTTTACTTATAATTTTCACCTTTTAAGTGCTCTCTTAAAATTCCTTAAAATATTTACATATTTTGAATCTCAGTGGCAGCGTTACACACCTTCAGCAAAAAAATTATAAAAAATCAACGCTAATTTTTAGCCACTTGAAACTTGCACATTATTAGACTAAAATTTAATTGGCTATAAAACTGTATACTCAAAAAACACATCTGAGAAAACAAATTTTAAAATCTTAAGCTTAGGTTTACATGGTATTTGTTGTTGTTAGGGAAGGAACTGTATTTTAATTGTAAGATCTTAAATAAATACGTATATTTACTTCATTAAATGTTGATGTTTTATTCAAGGATTTACATATTTATGTAAGTTAACAAAAAGATGTAACTACATCAATAATTATGTTCGCTTAAGTACCCGCATCGAGGTACTTAAGCGGGTTCTTTTAAGTACCCAACCCGCCTAAGTACCTCAAAAAGCTGACACTTTTCTTACTTAAGCGGGTTTTACTGTACTTAGGCGGGTTGGGTACTTAAAAGAACCCGCTTAAGTACCTCGATGCAGGTACTTAAGCGAACATAATTACTGATGTAGTTACATCTTCTTGTTAACTTAGGTACATAAATACTTGAATAAGAACATTTAATGAATTATACATAGTTTAAAATCAAAATCGTAGCATTATTTAAACACATAAACAAGTAAAGAAAAACTTTATTAAAAAAATATTTATTTCAATGGTATGTCATTTTTACAAGAATTAAATTGTTTAAAAAGTCAAAGTTGGACATATCATTTTGTACCAAGGTGCAGTTATATACTTTGAAATAAGGTCTTTCGATTGGTGTTTTTAGATATCTCCTTTAGTTTCCGAGATCATGACTAAAATTGTTTCGATAATTTAGTAAAAATTTAGTTAGTGATGCAGTCATATTAAACTAATCAATATCTTAAAAATGGCGTTCTCCATTTTAGGATATCTCCTTTAGTTTCCGAGATATTGAGTAAAAAGTGTCGTTAATTTGGTAGAAATTTTGATCACATTTTGTTGTATTTCATACAAAGTGGCTGCCAAATTGTTGACAAAGGACGCAAGGAAGGGCACTAGGCTCGCATGTTCGTTCCAGTCGGATGTGCTCAGTCCTGCTACGCATGCTAGGGTTTGCCACGTCTTGTTTAAAATGAATGTCCTTTTTTGACACTATTTATTTATATCTTAGATACAGAAACGACTTACAATTTAGCACTCATGAATCAAAATAACTGAGAAATTTGGCATGCCTTCTAGCTGCATTTTGTAGCTGGTCTTGCAATTGAGCAGAGCGCCTTTGAGGTTCGAACGGCCTAGGTACCAATCCGCGCCTACGCTTCTTGTGCACGGATTTCGAGGCCGCACTGCCTGGACGGCTGGAACGGCCTGGGTTCCAGTCCGTGCCTTCGCTTTACTTCGTGATTATTATGTTTAAGAGGCGGTCTGAAGTTTCCAGGCCGCACGCACTGACTTGGCGGTTGGAACGACCTTACTATGTATGTGTGCAGTTTTGTGTTTATTTAATTTTACCTTCTTGTTTGGCCTTTATAAAAACATTCGAATAGCCTTTTGCGTGCTTTGTACAGACACATATTTACAAATCAGCATGTGCTAATAAATGCGTGTTCCCAAATACTTACAATCACGTACAGAACGAACATACTATGTATGGATGACACATGAAAGAAAAAAAGTTTACCGTGTGTCAGTTTTATTTAAACCCTTATGTCCAGCCAAAATTTTGGGTGTAAAAAAATGTTTTTAGGCACCCGCTAAAAACCGCTAAATGGCGTTTTTCCCATAACTTTCTTATTTTATATCCGATTTTTAAAATTGTTATGTCGCTGAAAAGGTCTCGCTCAAGACTATAATTGGCCATTAACTAGTTATGGCCTTCAAAACCGTTTTAATTCATACCTTCACTAATTTTTTAATTACTATCCCTTGATTTTTATTTTTATATTATAAATCTAAAGCTCTCAAAAAACAATGACAACCTTGCTAAAAATTTATAATTATTCAATTATAGTCCTGAGCGAGGCCTTATCGGTGACATAAAAATTAACAAAATCGGATGGCTACTAAGAAAGTTATAGCAAAAACAATTTTTTACACCCAAAATTTTTTCTTGACATAAGTATTTAAATAAAACTGACACACGCTAAACTATTTTCGTGATACGCCTTAATGTACATACCGCGGTGGAAAAATAAGTAGGACTGTCCTTTTTAACAAATTTTGCCTATTTTTCTTTTGTTTTTTAATATTCATTATTTTTTTCTTAAAGTATATCTAATTATCTAACAAAAGCTATATAAATTCTAAACTATCTAAATTTTCAACTTTTTAATCAGATGTAGAATTTTTTTGAGTGTGTAGTTTTATAGCCCATTAAGTTCTAGTATAATAAAGAATAGGCCTTAAATTGCTAAAGCATCGCGTTGATTTTTGGTAATTTTTTCACGCATTTTCTTCCATACAAAGTAAGTTCGACTATTTTTTTGTATGCAAAAAATGCGTAATACCTATGTACATTCAGAAAAAAATATAAAAAATCAACGCGATTTTTCAATAACTTAAAACTTGAACTTTATTATATCAGAATTTAATGGGCTATAAAACTGCATACTCAAAATCCTGCAAAATCTGAGTTGAAAATTTAGATACAATTTTGCAGAATTTTTATAGTCTTTGCACAAAGTGTGAAATATGAATATATACGGTTTTTGTTAAATAATGAGCTATACTTTTATAAAAAATAAAAGTATTGAATAAAAAAGGGAAATAAGCAAAATATGTTAAAATGTCGCTTCCCTATTTATTTTTCCATTACTGTATATACTCGTATGTCTGAAAATGATGGTTTTTCATTTCGATTTTATACATTTATATTTATATACTCGTACATATGTACATATGCACATTATTCATTATGCTAATTTTGCCACATACAAAATGAACTTTGGACTGTTTTTTGCCACGATTCGCTTGCGATTAATATTCACCACAAAAACATGCATACATATGAAAACTCGTATACAAATACATACATACCTCTATTAGGATGGGTCATTTCCACAGGAGCCATGAGTTAAAAATAAAATTCAAGCAATGCCAGTTTTTAAAATACATAAGTAGACATGTGCGTTTTTCTAAAATTAAATATACCTGTGAGAGGATGAGGATTGTCGAAAAATTGTAATTGATTGGTAAAACAGGAAATTCTGAAAACAAACGTTTTATACAAGCGCAATAAACAGGTGAAGTAATAGAACAGCTTTCTCTCTTTATTTTCAGACATTCGGCTGGTTTATAGTCAAATTTTATAGGAAAATTTTCAAATAAGGCAGTGTCAAAATCTTTCTTCTCGCTCTAATTACTTCACCTGGTACAAATAATGCCACCATGCGTTTTATACTGAAAGAAATTAATACTAACATACAGTCGTCGAGTTTTAACATATTATTTTTTTGCATCTAGTTTTGGTTATTTTGTTATAAAAATTTAGTTAATTCTTTAACAAAACCAAATTTCAAACTTTGAGATTTTTTAATTAGATTTCCTAGAAAGATTCTGAGTATACAGTTTTGTAGCGCATTGAATTCTAGTAGAATAAAGTACAAGCTTCAAATAGCTAAAAATTACGGTTGACTTTTTAGAATTTTTTGATTCCATTTGCTCCATATAACGAAAACACACAATTTATTTTTATATGGAAGAAAACCGCAACATCTTCGACAAAGCTATTATGTAAGTAGCTTATAAGGGTTTATCCTACATAAAAAGATGCCCCCCAAAAAAATTTCAGAATAAATTCGAAGAGTATAGCTGAAGCGATTTACGAAGATCAATTTATACAGAAGTCCGCTAAAAAAAACTTCCGGGGAAGTATGAACATTGCTGTTTATTTATTCATTCATATCTTTGGTCAAAAAAATAAAGATTTCATGCTTGGAAATTAGTTTCTTTGTGGAATATCATAATGTAAATGTAATTTTTTGCTACATTATTTTTTGAAATTTTTATGCCATATAAATCAACCTAACTTAATACAATATTGATAATACATAGTCACAATACGTCGGCCGCTGTGGTGTAGTGGTAAGCAGTGCGCGCTTTCACTCACCAGCAACTGGGTTCAAGCCCTGGTCAAAGCAGCATCGCAAAAAATTTAGAAAAAGGTTTTTCTTAACAGCGGTCGTCCCTCGGCAGGCAATGGCAAACCTCCGAGTGTATTTCTGCCATGAAAAACAGCTTCTCATAAAAATACAATCGTCGTTCGGAGTCGGCGTAAAACTGTAGGTCCCTCCGCTTTGTGTGACAATATCAAGGCGCACGCCACAAGTTGGAGGAGAAGCTCGGCCAAACACTAACATATGTGTAAGCGCCAATCTATTATTATTATTATTATTATTAGTCACAATACATGTTTGCATTGGCTTTCGTGTAAGTGACATACAAAAATAATGTTATTTATTTCGGCTGACTACGCAGATAAAAAGTTACTTTTTCCGTTTTCTTATAATTTTTTTAATTTGAATTAGTTTTTTGCTAAAGCATTAAATTTTATTTTTTATGTAGATTTTTGGAGTTTTTATATCTTTTTCTAACATTCGTTGAAATATTTTTGACGTCAATTAGTCAGCTTAATTGGAAAATAAACTTAAAGCGTCCAACCAGTTTTCATCAAATGATTTATTAAAATATTTTGCTCGTAAAAGTGTGATATTAAAACCGAGCAGAAAATTTAACGATGGAATAAATTTTCTTGTTGCAGGTGTCTAACGCATATGTACATATGTATGCATGTATGTATGTGCATACTTACATATGCACTTAAATGCGTTTATGAATCCAAGGAACCCTCATCTCCGATATCTATATACTACATATGCCCATATATGTATGTATATGTTATGTATAAATATGTACAGATATAGCAGTGTAAACCTGCTAAGCTTTCTTGAGGCCTAAAAGTTTGCTTACGAAATCTCTAGAATAACAGTGACACGAGCTTATGAATATTCCTACTGGGAATTTGCCCTTTAAAGCATGATCCTATTACATAAAAAATAGCAATTTATAGATTTACAGCTCATACCTACTCGTATAAATTGTGGCCTTTTGCTATCGTAAACAATATTCTATAATAAGTACTCAACACGTTATGAAATACATCTGGAAAGTTCTCTTTGTAGTGGTGAAGAGTTATCGCTTATTTCACCGGTAACAGTTGATTTGACAGAGCGCCAATGATAAACAAATTGCGAAAAAAATGCACAAGAGACTCTTGAAATCAACAATAACATGAGCGCTAGCAGCTTTGCGTAGCGTATTATTGGGTGGGGCCAGATAAACGAGGAGCATGTTAGTGTGGGAGTATGCACATATACACGTAAATTCATACAGTGCCCGCTCAATAAAGTGAACTAATTAATACCAGGAGGGCTCACATTTTCGCATATATTCCTTTTTGCGAATTTCAAGGCAAAAAATATCCCCATTTTGTTATGGATATTTACATATATGAATCAAAAATGTATGAATTTATTCAAAAAATAAACAGAATACACTTACGTATTAAAAAATTTTAAGTGCTCATTTCAAACCACAAATCATTCAACAAAAGTGCTTCTCACAAGAATGAGACGCTTTATATACCTATTCAAAAGAAATTAGTAGCTTGTTTCTGCTTCTACTTCCTGGTTACACTTGTTGAATAAAGATTCAGACAATCTAAAACGCGAGACAGACGGTCATGCTTATGCAGATAAACTAGCACACAAATGCGCATAATAATTTTGCCCTGACAGACGGCAGTATTGCGGATTAACGAGCCGCAAGGTCGTGGGTTCGAGTCCCACAGCCAGTAGAGTTTTCATTTATTTCGTTTTTATTAATTTTTTATAAGCTCTATATTTTTTGAAACGTTGCTTTCAGTTAGTTGTTGTTGACTTTTTAATAAAATTCAGCTCTAAAAATGTAAACTAACTAATAGTAAAATAAAAAATGTGATATAAAATAAAGCAAATGAAAATAAGATAAAGTAGGATTAAATATATAAATCAAATAAAATAAAAAAATAAAATAAATAATAAAAACAAAAAATTTTTCGCAAACGCACCAACCGAGGATAAAACCTGGCAGCTACAGGCTTGTAGCATGCAACTCTCACCACTCAGCTACAGCTAGGGTTGCCAACATTTTCTAAGATACAAATAATACTTTCTGCAAAAAATCTGTAAAAATATAGTACACTTCATATAAATACAGTATTTTATTACAAAAAAAGTAAAAACGCCTTTTAAGTATACATCTTTTTTCTTTCTTATGCATTTCTTCTACCAAGAATATTGTCGTTTAAAGTACAAAACCGCGTATCGTCATTCTGCAAAACCGCGTAACTGACATTGGCTGCCAAAAATTGGATTTGCTCACACAAGCTCTTGGCTCAATCCTTATCCATTCGTTCTGAAATATACTAGCCAGAAATGGGATTGCTTTATAAAAAAGAGAACCATTTTGAAATATGAGTGTTTTAACGCTCTAGAAAATAATTTCTACAACTTCACATACGCGGTTTTGCATTTTGCTGATTCGCGGTTTTGCACTTTAAACGACGATATATTTCTTTGCACTTGCAGTTTTTAACAAATCACTGTTAACTATGAAGAAGTAGTAATATAAATCAAAATTAAATTTTTTATTAGTGAGGTAATCGCTTTGTATCTCTCATCTCGCTATTTAACATTCATAATAGAAAAAAATTTGGTAATTCATTATCAGTATTTTGAAATTTTAATGTTAAGGATTATTTAATTTAGTATTTTAATCTCAGTGTAAGGCTCAACCATTTCAATACAAATTTTGGGTACTCTTTATGAATTTGTACAACGATTTCGGGTTGTGTGCCCAAACGCGTGAATCGAATCAAAAACCTTTTACACACACTTGTAGACAACAGTTCACGCTTTATTACAAAAATAAAATGTACTACATCTGTGCACTATTTTATTAATAATGACGGTTGGAAATATGGTATTTTTTGCAAGTTTCCGAGTTGAGCTGTCGAAAAAAAAATATCCACGAAATATCTATGCAAAAGGTGTTCAGCCCCTCTTCTGGCGATTTTTTTTTTAGTTTCACTTTTAGTTCAACATATTTTGATTAAAAGAAAAATACTGATGAAAATAAAATATTTCACACAAACAACAAAAAATATAATCGATAATCGCATGGGGCTATTGCCTGAAAATTTTAAAATGCGCTTAGTGGCGTTGTGCTACTATAATAGCACGGCCGAGTAATCATAGTAAACTTATGTACAGTAATTTTTTTTTAGTTTATTAGTCGAACAAATTATAGCCGCTCCAAATTTTCACAAGTTTTAAAATATTATTTTGCTGTTATTTAATTTTGGTTAGTTTTTTTATATTTCATTCTTTAAAAACACCCGTATAAATACAAGTTTAAAGGCAGTGTCACACAAATGGGTATTTGCCAAAATTTGGTGCAAATCGTATCCCAATTGTGTGAACACCCAAAGTATTTTTCTTTATCCCAATCACGAAAACTAACTTTTCTAACTTTTATAGATAACTCGACTCCCGCGCCACCTAGCGGATCCAGTATACCTTGTGAATTTGAAAGAAATCAAATACAAATAACTCGACTCCAGCGCCACCTAGCGGGCATACGTATTTCTCATCATGGGGGTAGTACACGGTTTTAGTTTGAATAAAATCGGTTCATAAATACGATTTTTATAAATAACTCATCCCCAGCGCCGTCTAGCGAGTTTTCTAGTCCCCTATAATAGGACTATATATGCAAGGTATAATCACTGAAAATTTGACTGAAATCTATTTAGTAGTTTTTGAATTAAGTCCGAACAACGAAAACGGCTATTATTTTATTACTTTGTTGTAAAACAGGTATTGCAAAATCGACATTTGTTGTGAGAAAACCATGCCTATTACCATTCTGAGGGCAAAATATAGAACTGTGTACATTTTCGCGTTATTCGGTGGTGTGGTTTAGGCGTGATGCTCCGACCCCGTACAGACTTTCACATTTATATATAGAGATTCTAGCCTAAAGGCGTTAAAATGGGCTTTTTTTTAAATTTCAAAAACTTATATAATCAATAATACACTTTTTTTTAATACTGGCACAAATTCTACCTTAAAGTGCACTGTTTCACCTTTAAAAATCTTTTAAATATTTTTAATTACGGTTATTCCTCGCTGAGATATAAAAGTTTAAGCAACGCAATTTAAACTACAATATTAGGTCCCTCATTTTGAATTTGAATTGTTGTTGTTTTTTTTTTGTGAATTTAAATCATATTTTCATACAAATTTTCTTTCTTTTTTTATGAATTTGGATGCTAGTATTTAAAAAATTGAACCATTCGGACCGAACCAAACCGAACAGTGGAAAGGAGATATTCATGACCCGGTTCTAGTACCGGTACAAGTTTTTTCTAAGTGGTTCGAACCACTGAACTGAACCGCATCGATTTTGAAGCGGTTTGCAACCCTTGTTTTCAATGTATGGTGATTATGTGTAATAATTGTTCTTCACACATGAACAATTAATCTTACAAAATTAATGAAAAAAGCAAAAATAAATATAAAATAAACAATATAAAGTAATGGCACAGTGAATGATCAGTCCTTGAATCGACATAAAACCCTTATATATCGAACACCTTATTTCACTTATACTCTTCTTTATTCAAACCGATTCCGTTATTAAATATTACAGGTGTACTCAATTCTGGTTCAGTGATTTTCGTTATAGGTATAGCTATAGGATGAAGGAGTTTTAAGGGAAAACTATCCCGCTTTCTATACTGTAACTAAAGTTTTGGATAAGAATGAGCAAATTGAAGTTAGAAGACGTAGAATTAGAATAGTTTTAAACCCAAGCGATGTCGAAAAACGTTAAGTTTTGACTTTACAAAGGAGAACTATGAAATTCTGAAAACATCAATACAAGAGTAATGCCGTCTATAATTTGAAGTTAAACCTTAAAGGATAAGACATGAAGGGCATTTGAAGAAGTAAAATATAACCTTTCTAGCAGTGAAGAGCGAAAAAAACTCGAAAGTCTAGAAACTCTAACCTAAGTTTTAATGAAATGACAGCTCTGGAAAGCAGACAAGTGTGTTGGAAGTTTGAAATACATAAAAAGTAAAAGATATATATCTATATATATATTTATTTCTTTTAAGCCACATAAAAACTAACTCCTTAGCCTCGAAACAGTGCAATTAACACGGGTATGAAACGATGCTGTAATACAAATTCTACCAAAATTAAATGAACTCAAACTGGGTTCCACGAAGACTAGTATGAAATTTAGGTTTCAGATAAAAGAAGCGGTGCGTGGTTTATTAAATTAGTGTCTGCTCAAAAGTGGCTAACAGCGCTCTTACACGATATGCATTTGCATTTGTAAATGTTACTTTTTTGTATCTACTCGTATGTAATATATGTATGTATATTAGAACGTATCAGAAAAGTAGCATTTACATATGCAAATTCATATCGTGTAAGAGCGCTATAAGCAGGCAGACTTTTGTTTCAGCTTCAGTCTATCTGGGCGGAAGCTCACCGTTAGAGCGGAGTATTGTGCAAGCTTGGCAAGATTTTTTTTGGATAGTTAAACAACCGAAGTGCGCGTAATAGTCAGTTGCGCTAAAACATATGTATGTAACTTGAAAGCTTCCCTACCGGGTATAGAGTATTTTCAAACTTTTCACATACACATGCACTTTTGTACATACGTAGATATGTACATATGTATGTATGCACATATGTGAAGGTGCTATTGTTGCTTTTATACTGCTCTTAATTGCAAACGCCTTCACAGCCCTCAATGTAGTATGCACATTAGGGTGGTCCAAAAATGCATGTGAAAAAGTAAAGTCGAAATTTTTATGCTCTCACCCCCTAGGATTGTTCTATACCGAAAAAATATACCCCAATTTTTTTATTTTGAAATCAAAAAATATTTAGAGATCGCTCAAAGCGCCCAAAGTTTTCCATGTATTTTATATGGGGAAAAGCCACTTTTCGTATTGTTTATTTAACCATTTTTTCATCACAACTATAATTTATAGGTCCGCCAAATACCCACAAAAACCCTGAAAAATGCAATGGGTAGGCCAATAAAAAATCGTCCTGAAGAGAACCCGAGCTTTCCGATCGAAAAATATTGATTTTCAAGAATTCTATACCATTTCGACGAAAAGTTGTTTTTTCCCATATAAAAATACATGGAAAACTTTGAGCGCTTTGAGGGACCTCGAAATATTTTTTAATTTCAAAATAAAAAAATAGGCGTATACTTTTTTCGATATAGAAAAATCCTAGGGGGTGAGAGCATTACAATTCCGACTTTACTGTTTTGGACCA
Organism: Rhagoletis zephyria; assembly: GCF_001687245.7. Classification (NCBI taxonomy): domain Eukaryota; kingdom Metazoa; phylum Arthropoda; class Insecta; order Diptera; family Tephritidae; genus Rhagoletis; species Rhagoletis zephyria. The sequence goes on along the minus strand of NW_016158055.1, from coordinate 25,529 downwards.
CCCTAATGTGCATACATATGTACTTATGCAACTATGAAATCTTCCATCCAGTGATCGGACTTTTACCACATTGTGGTAGATCTTCCACTTTTTTAAGCATCCACCACATCTACCACACAAGGTATGAAATCTACCACATATTCGCATTTTTGAGTAGTAATAATTTAGCTCACATGATTTTCCCTATTTTTTTTAATTTTAAGAGGAAAAATTGTCCAACATTAAACGCTATGAGATAACAAGTAGGGACGCGATATCGAACCGATATAATACTCATTTAAAGTATCGCTGTAAAAATATCGGGTACCAATCAATATAGTAATAAAAAGACTCGATATTCCAAATATCGATAAAAAATTCAAAAAATTAAATCTGAATATTGTTCTTATTTTTTAATAAAGAATTAACACTTTGCACTTTAATAAGTACATCACTGACGGCACGCCACATTGCAACCTAAGATAGTACACATTTCTGGGCTTTAAAGCGCAAAATATATCCATATTGCTTTACAAATAAATTCCAAAGTAAGTAAGAAGGTTATAGTACGACAGAGATTTGCAAGAAATGGAACCCTAGCTAAGGCTAAGACTCTCAGCTGAAGGTCTTATTTGCGTTAAAAATTTGTTTAAAAACAATATTAACAAGAAAACTTTCAATAGAAATTTAAGTAATGTAACGTCGCATCAGATACTTCGGCTGATAAAAAAAGCAGGACAGATTTTTACATCTTGGAATTTGGAAAATTAACCTTTAATATTTCAAATATTACTACAGGCGGCCGCTGTGGTGTAGTGGTTAGCAGTGCGCGTTTCCACTTCGCAGCGCCTGGGTTCAAGCCCTGGTCAAAGCAACATCGCAAAAAATTTTAGAAAAAAAGGTTTTTTCTTAACAGCGGTCGTCCCTCGGCAGGCAATGTCAAACCTCAGAGTGTATTTCTGCCATGAAAAACAGCTTCCCATAAAAATACAATCGCCGTTCAGAGTCGGCGTAAAACTGTAGGTCCCTCCATTTTGTGTGAAAACATCAAGGCGCATGCCAGAAATCGGAGGAGAAGCTCGGCCAAACACTAATATATGTGTAAGCGCCAATCTATTATTATTATTATTACTAAAAAAAGTTTTATACAAATAGTTTTGCCCAATTCCCAGAGTTTTTAAGTTTTGACGTTTTCATTTTATTTTCAAACATTTTGTCATAGAAATGTCATGCCACGCCAGATTGGAAATGCCCAATACAATATACCATTATTCACATTAACTTTGTAATCTACATTTACGATTCGATACGATACAAGAGTTCTGGTACCCGATTCCAAAATATATCGTTTGAAAACTATCGAGTAAAAATTATCGGTATCGAATGGCAAAAATGTCGATGCGTATCGTATCGTATAGAAATTCGTGTCCCTAATAACAAGAATGATAGTATTCAAGATTTCGCATTCCCCGCGGAGATGAGATTTCTCAAGTAAAAGTAAACAAAGCTGAATGGGAGGAGAAAAGAAACTTTCAAACAATGAATTTTCTCAATTTTTCAATATCAAATTTTCGTCGGGAAACGTGGTTTTATTGTGTTAAAATACAAAATATATGATTTATAAAAAGAACTAATAAAGAAATTGTAAAAGATCGGCGATTTTTGTGAAAGTATTAGCACATTACAGTGCATCTAAAGTTTTTAAGGCGTTGTTTACTTTTACTTGAGAATTGTCAAAATAGCAAAACCCAAGTTAAAAGTTTTTCCTAGAGATTCTAATTAAAAATTTTGCAGTTTAGGCGAAACTTTTCTTTAATTTTTGTAAAAAGTTTAATTCAAAACTGGAGATCTACCACATTTTTTCTAAATCTACCACATTTTTTTCCAGAATCTACCACAGAGAATTTTTATTAAGTCCGATCACTGCTTCCATCCGCGCGGTGCTCCAGTTTCCAGCGGCTTTTTATCGAGTAGAACTGGACTTTTGTTTATGAGTATAAATCGTGTGCCTTGCCTGCACGTAGCCTTTTTCTACAAATTATATCAGTCTTATCACTTGAACTTCAATTTCAGCAGCCATAACTTATATATATATATATGTATGTAACTCTCAATTATCAGTGGAGAAAACCAGTTGTGCAAATAACTATAAATTTTGCACCATGAAGCAGTCAGGAGATTAGTACTTTTAGTCCGGAAAGGAGAGGGTTTTATACATAACACATATTTTCAGATAGAAAAAATGTTACTTAATTGCTCACACTTTTTAATAAATATGATCCCAACGATATGCAATTTTAAACAGTTACTCATCTACGAAATTAACATTTAGCTTAAATCATAATAAAAATACACCTATTTTTTTTTCTAGGTCGTAACCGTGTCTTCAACTGGGCACTCAATGCCGCCGAGGATTGCGTCTCACGCGCTGTTGTCACTGCCGCTCCAATCGTCTCGAAGCTCGATCGCCCCATACAGTATGTGGACCAGACACTGGTCAAGGGTATTGACAAGTTGGAAGTAAAGGCACCTATTATCAAGGACACTCCACAGGAAATCTATAATCAGGCCAAGAGCAAAGTGGTCGAAGTAGTACAACCACATATTGAACGTGTGTCCAAATTCAAAACAGCCGGTCAACAGAAAGCTGCCTCATTGAAGGATTTGGCGTGGGCCAAGGCGAATGAAGTGTTGGCAACACAATATGGCAGCCTCGCAGTGTCTGGCGTTGATACAACAACAGCTTTGGCAGAACGTCTCCTGGAATACTATTTCCCAAAGGGCCAGGATGACGTAGAGGAGGATAATAGTGAGTGTTTAGAGAAATTAAAAAGTTTGTGCTGAAATACTTGTAGACATATAATTGTGGCTAATAAAATACATACATATGTACATAATTAAAAATTACATTATTCATTCTTGCTAACATGATACATAACTGAGAAAAGAGTTTAGTTACGTCAGCTAAATATGTCTCCCTCAACACATGATTTGGTTATAGATACATTATTTGGCTATAGTTACCACCAGATCATGTGTTGAGACAAATATATTTAGCTGACTTTTTTCTGAGTGTGCATATGTACTAGTAAGGCAAAATATAGTATTTGTGTGATATTCTTTAAGTTTAGTTTCTTNCATATGTACTAGTAAGGCAAAATATAGTATTTGTGTGATATTCTTTAAGTACAAAAAGAAAGTTTAGAATATTGTATTTTTCATTTTGACACAAATAATACATATGAACGCATTTAAACAGTCAGGTGTGGCTATGCAAGTACTTTTTCAAGACGGTTTTACTGTCGAGTTGAGAAAACGAATTTCCTCTTTTACGTAAAAATTTATTTTTGTTTCGGAAATGCAATTAGCAAGGGNACTTTTTCAAGACGGTTTTACTGTCGAGTTGAGAAAACGAATTTCCTCTTAGCAAGGAGAGAACGAACTCAAATCGCTTTCGAAAGTTAATCTATACTTGCTCGTAATGCACCAACGATTTTAATTTATGCTCAGGTTGCTGTGTGTTTGTTGTTGGCGAATTTGTGCGAAATAACCGAAATTAATTTAAAGTAAAAAAACAAAAACTACTTTTGTAAGTTACTTTACATGCTAGGTGTAACTGCTGCTGCAATTACTTTACAAACGCTTTGAGTTTTACCGACTTTTTAAATTACCTGCACTGTGCCACGTCTAACTGCGCGTTTACTCTTTTAAAGCAGAAATAGTTTAACTGTAAATAATTTTACCCTATTTATTAGGTAAGGTTGGATTAGGTTAGGCTAGGTTGGAAGAAACATGAATCAATATAGAAGAGATAGGTTTGCTAAGTGTGCGTAAACTTATTCTGCTTAAAGTCGGACATTGGCATAAAATCTTTGAATCTTCGTACTGCAGTACCGAAACATTCGTCTAAAATTTTGCCTCCACCGAAACATGGCCGCGACAAACTCTACCAGCATCGTCTCATCTCAATTGATAAACCCTATACAAACTATTCGCCAGAAACCTAATTCTATATAAAATGTTACACCCAAATTCAATAAAAATAAAGAAGACTACGTGCTTTATACATATATAAATCGAAAGTCTAACTTTATAGAGCTCTTTAAATATATTTTATTTTTTATGTATAAGGCCATTCGTTTATGGAGTTCTTTTACACAATCGTGGTACGCTAAAGGTGAAAAGTCCAGTTTATGTATACAGTGAGGTTGCAAGAACCATAGCTACCCACAATGAAAAACGCTTGAATATTTTGCTTATAACTAATACATAAGATTATCATATCATTGAATAGCTTTTGTTAATATTTCTAAAAACCCATACTGATAACTAACAGCTACATTTCAAGCACAGATTACTTCATTCCCTTTGGCTTGCACTTTTAACGCACCTAATATGTATATTGCTTTGTCTTTTTTCCTTTTTAGTTCATAAAAATCTAGTAAATGTTAAAAGCCGTTAAGTTTCAAAATAAAAATTTCAAAACTTGAGTTTCATCATCGCCTCGCTACATAAAATCGTAAATCAATGTAAATAAATGCATAAATAGAAATGTTTGTGATTAATTCGGATACTCTGACTTTTTTGTAAAATACAGAAATTAATTTCTTTTCCCAGATAATAAATTGCTGTCGTGAAAAATGGCAAACACGTTGAAAGTGACTGTAAGTTGAAAACCCTTCATCTATTTACCTTACATGGCATGCACATTTTTTATTAAAAGCGAAAAAAGAAGTATAAATTAATAACAGCTTAGCCACTCGTACCTACTAACATATACATACATATATACTTACATGCACTTATAGCACTTGTACTAATAGATACTATTTATGACTCTTTAGCAAGTTCACATCGCATGCCATAATCACATGTTTCTTACTAATGCATACAATACTAATGTCAATGATATCAATACTATTCTGTTACAAAAGATTACAGAAACGTAAATACTACACACTCTAAAAAATCTGTTTAAAAATGCGACTTTAAATCGAATATATTTTTGTTTATTTTTAAAATTTTTTGGTAAATTTACACGATGAATATGTATTTTTCTCGTTTACACATTTTCGTGTGTAAAAATCCTTTTTGTTAGCGGCTTTACACCATTCTACGGGTGAAATCAAACGGCAGGTGTGTATTTTGTAGCTTGTGCACACTTTTGTAGTAAATTTACGCACACCACAGCAGCTATATTATGCTCTAAAAAGTCCGAAATTTAAACAAACTATTCGTTGAATAATCGAGCATGTAATTTTGCAAATAATAAGGTAGGAAATCAGTAACCTACCTTTTAGCTAGGAAATCTACACAATTTTTTTTTAGAGTGGATAATGCTAAGCTACCTCGCTGAGCGATTTCAACAGGCTCAATGTGCCAAAAAAACTCTCGAATTTAAAATCTATAACATCTGGTGTACCTCAAGGATCTATCTTACCTCCAATATTATTTACCTTCTTTATCAATGACATACTTAGTTACATGTAGCCCAATGCCTCGATGCGTATTCACGCAGACGCTACGCAAATATACATTTCGCTCAACAAATTGCAACTGGCCTTGAACAATGCTGCCCTTAAAGGAAATTTGATCATATACATATGTAGCTTTATACGCTACGCAAATTCTCGGAACCGATACACCTACATATATTTCAAGTACACGGCATCATCCAGAATGTTCTTTGTCAGCACGATTTGTTTGTGGAACTCACTTCCATCTAAGACAAGGGCTATTCGAAAAGCGGAGAGTTTCAAATTAGCAGTATTATATCTTCTCTATTCATAACTTTTACTTTCAAATACTTATTTCTCTCTTTCATTTCTCAATCTATGGTAGAAAAAAGATAATCCTATTATTAGGTATAATGCATAAGTATATTTTTTTCGATTTATCTTATATTTCCTGAGCAGTGTTGCCACTTTATCACAATTGTGGGTAATTTTTTACATCTGCCACTACTACGATATATTTAAAAAAAAACTACCTACATTTTACTGAAATAAAATTTTTCACCTAAATTGCCAAAATATTGCTTTCATAAAGTGGAAGAGCTGATTTTCTCCTTAATATCAATTTAAAAGTCTTGAAAATTGATTGTGAATATTGTGTTAGTTGATGAGCTGAAGGTGCAGCCAAGCATTTTAAATTTTCTATTGTGTACATGAACGATAAAGCTGCATTTACTTGAGGCGATTTTCTTAGCGATTAAACATCGCCTGGGAAGTTGCTTACCAACAGAATTTCCACAGGCAATAAAAGTTGGACGAGTGCGATAAACCAGGTGATTTATTCATATTCATTCAAAAGTTGACCTACTGCAATCAGCGATTTCTTTGTTGCTTAGAAAATTTAAACATCTTTACACAGGCGATTTTCGTGGAGCGATCTTAAATCGTGTAAATGCAGTTTAATACCACTATATTTTGATTATCATTTGTAAACTAAGTTCGTGCGGATCCGACCATTAAATACCCGACAAGTATTCAATATAGTTTTCCCACCTTTCCGAAAACTACCGCTACGTGGTAAGAAGGGGTGGGTTTACACCTATTTCAAACATCTTCTATAGAATGCTCTGTTAGGCATAATGAGATAAACTTATATAGTTATATGCCGTCTCACGCCCATTTTCCGAAATTCCATAATAATGTTACTCCTTTTCAAGGGATTGTTGTTAGTATAGGGCTGCCTTAGGTCCCCGTTTCCAGGGATATGTCTCTGTTTCGGACCCTTTGTCCCCGTGTCCCCGTTTACAACCAAAATGTCCCCGTTTAATGCTTGGGGGAACAGTATATAATTTGCTTGTTTAAGTTTAAAATGGTTAGCGGAAAATTTTTTAGCCTATCGGATTCGAAAGTGAAAAGTGAACAATTTTGGGCGAAAATAAAACTCATGATAACGCTGCGTTTACATAAGACCATTTGATTTAATTTCATTCTCAAATTCTTCTGAAAAGTAGGCGTCCAGATCATTAAAAAGACAATACACTTTGCAGCAACCGCCGCGCAGTGCGCAATTTTGGCGATTTAGGGACAGAAAAATCGATAATCGAAGTAGGTAAAAAAAAGAATCCATCAATTATTTAAGAGGAAAAATTATAATGACATCCGATGAATGCTAAGAGGAAGTAGCTTATTTAAAATCGTTTATTGAAAAATGTACATTAAAGTGGAAAGAAATGCCGCCCTTAGAAAAATGGATTTTAAAGATACTATTGAACGCGAACGGAAAGCAAACTTGCTAAAATTTTTGCAATACATATGTATGTGGAATCCCTTCCCACAATGTGAATGTTGAGCTAGTTGTTTCTCTTATTTTATCACAATGGTCTAAAGAGAGAAACTCGCTTAACATTGGCACTGTGGAAAGTGTTGTTCAGTGCAAGTTCAACTTTAAAATGACGTGCAATGAAATTTTACCATTATTTAAAAAATGAATACGAACTTTTAAGCAAAGTTAAAACTAGTGAAAAATACGAATGGCATACGCGAAAAGAGACCCTATAACATGTAATATGAGTTAGTTACGTAAAAATGTGTTAAAATAGTTCATGTTTTGTTTGCTTCCGTTTACGTTATGAAGTACAAATACGTTCCTGAATTGAATTGCACTTTTTCTTTGATCTCTAACGGTTATGTTATTTTTATTGTAAGTCAATCATATTTTAATATTTTGAAACAGGTATTGTTTTGTTTGTTTGTATATTAGGGAGGCCTAGGATTGGTCTACGCCGAAAAATGCATGAGAAAAGTGAAGTCGGAATTTGTATGCTCTCACCCCTTAGGATTTTTTTATACCGAAAAAAATATACCCCAATTTTTTATTTTGAAATCAAAAAATNAACATGTAATATGAGTTAGTTACGTAAAAATGTGTTAAAATAGTTCATGTTTTGTTTGCTTCCGTTTACGTTATGAAGTACAAATACGTTCCTGAATTGAATTGCACTTTTTCTTTGATCTCTAACGGTTATGTTATTTTTATTGTAAGTCAATCATATTTTAATATTTTGAAACAGGTATTGTTTTGTTTGTTTGTATATTAGGGAGGCCTAGGATTGGTCTACGCCGAAAAATGCATGAGAAAAGTGAAGTCGGAATTTGTATGCTCTCACCCCTTAGGATTTTTTTATACCGAAAAAAATATACCCCAATTTTTTATTTTGAAATCAAAAAATATTTAGCGGTCGCTCAAAGCGCTTAAAGTTTTCCATGTATTTTATATGGGGAAAAAATAACTTTTCGTAGAAATGGTATGGAATTCTTGAAAATCAATATTTTTCGATCGGAAAACTCTGGTTCTCTTCAAGAGGCTTCCAATAATAATACCCAGTTGTTTATTTAACCATATTTTAAAACTAACGATTTTTCATTGGTGCCCCATTGCAATATTCGGGTTATTGGCGGACCTATAAATTATGCTTACTATCAAAAAATGGTTAAATAAACAATCGGGTATTATTGTAGGGCATCTCCTGCAGAGAAACAGAGTTTTTCGATCGAAAAATGTTGATTGTTAAGAGTTCTATACCGTTTCTACGAAAAGTGGTTTTTCCCATATAAAATACATGGAAAACTTTAAGCGCTTTGAGCGACCTCTAAACATTTTTTGATTTCAAAATAAAAAATATAAGGGTATCTTTTTTCGGTATAAAAAAATCCTAAGGGGTGAGAGCATAAAAATTCCGACTTCATTTTTCTCATGCATTTTTGGACCACCCTATTGCATATACATACGTTAAAACGCAGAAGTGTTCTTATAACATATATAATATAATACGTTATGTGTATAAATGTTTCCTTGATCTCTATTTATTATGGTTTATGCAATTCCGTTGTTGTATGTATTATAACAGCGCATCAACCAAATTTTCCTCTGTAATTGAATGAGACTATAAATATAAATATGATTTAAAACAAGTAATTTTTAACCAAAAAACAAAACCGATTTCAATTCTGATATAAAAATTTAAGATTATCGTTAATTCCTTCATGATCCAATGTTCGGTTTAAACCAAATTAGAATGGGACCACCAGTGAGGTAACACCTTTAAAAAAATAATTATAGAAATCGGTTAACGTGGTCCAAAGTTACGTGGTAATATACATAAAAAAAAATATTCCGTTGAATTTATAACCTTTCCTTTTTGTGAAGACGGTTAAAAAGGGAGAGTGTCAGTATCCCTTTGGAAATAATTAAGTTGTTTTTTGCTAAGTGTCCCCGTTTGAGGCCCAGCAATTATAGCAGCCCTATGTTAGTATCAATTTTGAGTAAATTAGCGTCGCTTAATTGCGAAATATAGAAGTTTCAAGCATTTCTGAAAGTTATCGTGATATGAAAAGTGGTCATAATTTTAATTTGATATTCAACGTTTTGCTTTTATGTGGCAAGCACAATAATCGTAATGATAATAATGAGTTTGGTACAAATTAATGGAACGGTTACCGAGATACACATATGTGGTCACCCCCTTTTTTCCAAAATTTTAACATGATCGTATTTTTTGCTGAAGAATTATTGCAAACGTCAATTGTGAATAAACNAACGCAGAAGTGTTCTTATAACATATATAATATAATACGTTATGTGTATAAATGTTTCCTTGATCTCTATTTATTATGGTTTATGCAATTCCGTTGTTGTATGTATTATAACAGCGCATCAACCAAATTTTCCTCTGTAATTGAATGAGACTATAAATATAAATATGATTTAAAACAAGTAATTTTTAACCAAAAAACAAAACCGATTTCAATTCTGATATAAAAATTTAAGATTATCGTTAATTCCTTCATGATCCAATGTTCGGTTTAAACCAAATTAGAATGGGACCACCAGTGAGGTAACACCTTTAAAAAAATAATTATAGAAATCGGTTAACGTGGTCCAAAGTTACGTGGTAATATACATAAAAAAAAATATTCCGTTGAATTTATAACCTTTCCTTTTTGTGAAGACGGTTAAAAAGGGAGAGTGTCAGTATCCCTTTGGAAATAATTAAGTTGTTTTTTGCTAAGTGTCCCCGTTTGAGGCCCAGCAATTATAGCAGCCCTATGTTAGTATCAATTTTGAGTAAATTAGCGTCGCTTAATTGCGAAATATAGAAGTTTCAAGCATTTCTGAAAGTTATCGTGATATGAAAAGTGGTCATAATTTTAATTTGATATTCAACGTTTTGCTTTTATGTGGCAAGCACAATAATCGTAATGATAATATGTGGTCACCCCCTTTTTTCCAAAATTTTAACATGATCGTATTTTTTGCTGAAGAATTATTGCAAACGTCAATTGTGAATAAATTAGCTTAGGTATTTAACGAAGATTTCTCTATTCTATTTCTCTAAATTACCGTTATATGCGATGTGGGCGTGGTTATTGTCTGATTTTAAAAATTTTCAGGCATTTGGTATGTTGTACTAAGGTAGGGCTGCCATAATTGCTGGGCCTCAAACGGGACCCTTAGCAAAAAAAAATCTTCATTCTTTCCAAAGGTTTAGTCAAACTCTTGTTTTTTTCAAATCATCTTTACACTTATAATCTCGTTCAATTGCAAAGGAAAACTTAGTTGTTGCTCTGTTGTAATACATACAAAAATGGAATTGCATACACCATAACCCCGTGCGACAAAAACCAAAGATTTTTAAAACACACGAAAACATCAATATGTTCACAAAACTAGGAACCAAATATAGTATAACTGCGTTTTTAATTTTTTTCTCTGACGTCAGGATTTTTTTAAAGGACTTTGAAATTTCCAGGATAGGAATGAATAAAAAAATTATTTAAAAGATTTAATGCATTATAGAGTAACAATATGGGTATCAGTTAAAAGGAAAAATTCTGTAGAAATAAAAAATAATTTAACTTTTTGTTGCACCAGGGCGAATACATAAATATTGAAAATGTCCTTTTAAAACTTTCTCTTTGAATATCCTTGGAAATTTCCAATATTTATTTTTGGAAAAAATATATGTCAAGGACTAATATGTAAACTACGACACCCTCGAATTTCGTCCTTCTAACTTTATTAGTTTTAGATAAAAAGATTTTACACTTCTCTTTATAAGATATTGATAGTTTGTTTGTTTTTTTTTTTTTGTTCGTAGGAGAGGGAAATGCTTTATGCACTGGCCGGGGACGCTAGTCTCTATACTACCTTCCCCGAGTGTGGGACTCCCACCGAAGCGTGTTGGGCTACCCACTAAAACTCAAACTCCCACCGCCCGCGCAAAAATCCCGTATCTGGCACCGCAATTCTGCATGTCTTCAGATGCAGGAGCGCGCTGCTAGAGCCTTGGGGCTGCTCTTTTGTAGGGGTGTTTCATTCGGGTGTCCTCAGTAGACAACCGTCCTCTCGTTTGCAGCGGAGTACGAATTTCACGTATCTCGCAACTGCTTCCCACTTTTCTGCACTGGAGATCATTACCCCAATTATGTTGTTCGGAGTTATGTATCCGCATCTTTCTGCCAACATTCTGCGCGAATTCAAGAAGTGTTAAAGGTGAAGAATGTGTGGTACACGTTATCTTCGACGTTTCCACAGTAGTGACAGAACGGTGAGTCCACCCTTCCCATTCTATGAAGATATTCTCGGAAGTAACCATGACCGGTGAGGAATTGCGTCAGGTAGAAATCGACTTCCCCATGCGGTCTGTTCAACCATGTTTGAAGGTCGGCTATCAGGGAGTGCGTCCATCGACCTTTTTTGCTCGCGTTCCAGTTTTGTTGGCACTGCTGGATCAGTTGCTCGCGCGCTCTTTATAAGATATTGATAGTTACAATATACATAAATGAAGAAGCTAGAATCATTACACTGTACAGCACTCCGCTGGGTATTGGACCAAACCATTTTTTTTAAGAGGTCATAGTTGAAAAAGTTATTTCTCCGTTTTTCGAAGTTAGCCTCCGAAACCAAGATATGGGCCTTCGAAGTTCGAAATAGGATCTTTGGTAAAATTTTTTTTTTATTATTATATGTAAATAACTAAAAAACTAAAGATACAGACGTAGACCGCCTTTCGCTCTTATTTAAATGGTTTACAACTTTTTTTGCAAACTTATATTACAGGTGTAATAAGGAGGCAAGAGTCGGGTCTTCGAAAAAACACAAATTTGCTTATTTCATTTCTCGTTGAGCAATAAGACCAACTTTTAAACTTAACAATTTGAGTAATAAAGCAAAATAGTGCACATAAATATGTAGGTAGTCACCCAGTTACATTTGACAAAAAGTAGTACATGAACAAGTTAAATGAACGGATTTGTAAGTCGACGTTCGTTCGTCCTTGTCCTTTGTTGGAAATAAAGCAAACCTCAGATTTTAGTATTATTTCCCATTTAAAAGTGAAATAAAGCAAATTTTGTGTTATTGCCGTTTGTGTTATTTTAATAGATTTTTTTTGTGCTGATTATGAATCCGTAAGCATAAAGTTTGCATAAGCTCCAGATTTTGAAAAAAACGAGGTCAAAGTGTCAAAAAATCGCGTTTTTTGCAATATTTTAGAAGCTCTGGCAAAGAAAAAAAGGAGATAGAATCTTCCTGGCTTAAATTAAACCTAGAACTCTCGACTACTATCTCTGAAAAGAGATCTTAAATATTTGAGATCTTAAAATATTTTTACCATTATTATCTTAAACGAATTGATGGACAATTTTTATTTTTTATTTTATATTTCACTCCAAAAGGGAAACTCCATCTTGCGGCCAGGCCTGGTTTGTGCATATGTATGTAGGTTTATAATTATACATTTTTCCCAACCTGCAGTTAGTTTCTTGTTTAACCAAAAATTCTTATAGGCACCTGTTTATTTCAAAGTAAGTCTTGAAACCTTTAATAAGGTATTTTAACTCATTTCATGTATTTCTCTCTCTCACACCTTTTTGCATTTATCTTTTTTCTAGCCTACCAATAGCTCTTGAATACTATATCTTCTTAAATGTTTCTGTCTGCTCTTTTACTTATAGTCGATCAACAAGATGTTGAACTCGATCTAAGATTCTTAGTGGCTGCCTCCACTGTATTCCTATCAATGTCGTTCCGCATTATTAGTGAGCTTCTAGACTATGTTAGCCGAAATCCCGAAATAGTAGACTTAATCGATAGGGAAATTAACAAGTTCATGGTAAGAGTGCATCGCAGAGATAACAAAAATTAGTTAAGCGAGTAAATTTTAATTTCATTTAAGGAAATGCCCATGCATCGTATTTTATAACTCACATAAACTATTTATCGTACCTAGAACATACATCCCTATATAGAAGGTTTTATAATTCCCATTGCTTAGCTTTGGAGCTTAAAAATTCCCATACGAGTACTAATCTTGAATCTTATATTTCTTTTGCCTTTGCAGTACCAGTTTCCGCCACCGAGGACCCCGTCCTACACACAGTTCAGACCGTTGGCCGACTCTCGCACAAGATCTCGCGTCGTGTCTATCAGAACGTATCCAGACAGATCAAACGAATGCAAAAAGGAAACATAAACGACTATCTCAGCTCGCTGATTGCCGCATTAAAATTGCACCAGTACATCAATTTCATCAACGCATCGATGGGCTCAAATGTCGAGCAATCCTCCATTGCCGACGTTAGCCCCAACACCAATAACACAACAGCTGCCGCAGCGAACAACATCAACTCAGTTGCGTCAGCCAACGCTAACAAATCGGTAGCATCCCCATCAGCAACATCATCAACGGCGTCAGGGGCAGCGCCAAAGTCTGCGTCACAGTCAACTTCAACGCCAAACTCCACATCGGCAGCAAGGCGATCCAGCCAAACAAAATCGCACACTGCAACACCGCCAAAGGGAAACTAAGCCATAAAAGATAAAAATTCTAAATATAAATTTAAAAATATTCTGTCTTATCCTGAGTTTCGCCTGAAAAAAAATTCACCCGAAAATTTTTCATCCGCCCATAGTAAAACCATGGAAGCCAAAAGTGAAAAGTGAACCGGGTCGGGGAAAATGAAACTCATGATAAGGCTGAATATTACTTGAATTGAGTAGAAATTTTTCCAAAGTGTATTCGCTTAATATTTTGTTTACATAAAAGGTTTTTAATTAATTTTGTGCAGGAGCCAAATGGATTGAAGTTTTTTGACGTGAAAAGTGAACCGGTTCGGGGAAAATGAAACTCATGATAGGGCTGAATAAATAAGTACATTCATAAAAAAGTGAATACATACTTTAAATTTTCCTTTAAGCTATGCTTGAATATTTTGTTGGCGCGTATTAGTAGGCGCCAGCAGTGTGAAGCGAGTAAGCTACTGAAATTTGAGAAACAAGCGTATAAACATTTACACATTGTTTTTCCAGAAATTGAATGCGCCCTTATATGAAATACTATACATAGCAGTTAACTGGATTTCTGAAAAAGAAAAAAGATAAATTGACAGTTTACATTAAATTTAATTACGCCTTCATATGTATGCGTAAACAAAATTGCAAAATTATTGGATAGTTATAAATAATGTCATAGCCACACATTCAAACAAAATGGCTTCCGAGACATTGTCGTTGTCATGAAAATGTGAGTCACATTACATACATATATATCTGCTATTCTATACAGGGACGTGAACCGGATAAAAAATTTGGTCGGTTCGGTTCAGCGGTTCGAACCGTTTTTGCACTTTTGGACTGGTTCGTCAAAGCGTTTTTTTGGTATTTGAACCGGGGTTTCGGTTCGGAAATCAAAAAAAAAAAAAAGTAACAGGCAAGTTTAAGTGTCCAGTGCAACAACGCGCAAGCGTTGGGTGTCAAGTGTCCGTTAAATCAGATGGATTGCCTTTAGATTTGATATCTCCAAAACGAAAAAGGTGGGTAAATGTATCTATTGAAAATTGGTTGAAACGAACCTTTAAACTTTTATGTGAAGTGGTTCGGTTTTCGGTTCGGATCAAACATTTGTGGAAAATTTCGGTTCGGTTAATAGTTTAGCTAATTAATAGAAAAAATCGGTTTTCCGGTTCAAAACCAGTTCACATCCCTGATTCTAGAGCATGGATATGTATGTGTGTATCTGCAAGAAGCTCAAAGCTGGACATACTATCCTTCAGAATCAAGTTGTCAATGATTCTCTTACAACCAAAAGAAACAAACATGTTTTAATCACTTGCACCACTGTCTTTTCATCTACATAAATACATACATACATACATATATCTTTCTACCTACTTTTAGGAGTTAAGCTGTAAGTTTAACAATTAGTTATTGTATATGATAATTAAAACAAAAACATTAGTCATTTAGCTGCGCTAAATATACATACATTAAAATACAATTACATTGCCTAAGTACATACATAAATACATACTCGTACATACGGCATTTTGGAAGAAATGTTTCACATGTTTTCCGAGAGAATATTCATTATGGTATTTTAACTATAATTTCATATACAAACAAATTTATAATAGAAATATGCATTATTAACATTGTGCTGAAATAATAAAGAAGTGAAGAAAGCAAAAAATAAATAAATAAATAAAAATTTGTTGTTCTAATTTGATCGTAAGTCCAAAAATTGTATATATACCAATATGTTATATAGGAATTTGCGTGCCTTGGGCTGAAAATGGCATCTTCATTCATGCCACCGATCAACAAATTTGATTCTAGAGCTTTACGTGGTCCTCGAGTCGATCTAGTATCGAACAATAGAACCGGGCATCGACAGTCCCCTTTCCTGGTGAAGGAGCAAAACCTAATGCGGGGAGACATGCCCCAGTGTTACATTCGCCGCCTCCACCCGCTTCTCGTGAAATAATCAACCGACATCACATTGGATTTCCCTGACCCAACTCCCTGAACCAACTCCAGAAACTTTCTAGATCTATCCATGGGAAACTGCATATTGAAGCCGTTGCAGCAGCTTGGCTGACCTAACAAAAACTAGCCCAGATCGAATAAATAGTATTATAACGTGGCGACGTATTAACTAAATAATCAGGTTAGGGAAGTCACCGATAATACCTTTGCCGCTATCCCCATTCCAACAGACGTTCATGTTGGGGTACGCCAGTTCCGCAAGGTGGTCACTTTCTCCCTGTGCTTGCCGTTAACTCGCCTTACTCCACCCACATAGATCAAAGCAGTGGACGGCGAATTATAAAGTCAGTACTTTTTCGATATCAAACCTCGAATCCTAAAAGAACTAAACAAATGGTGGGACCCCTTCCATTTTACGATTTAACTTCTACATCTCGAAGCATCGTCGGCAACCAGAGAGAGTTGCTGTTATTCGATTTTGGCGGTGGGGTGACATAACTTCAATGACTTTGTGCATTTGATTTTATGACCATCGGACCGTAATGGCATCGACGATCAATGTTTGAAAAGGAACGACTATCTCTCCGATCTTTTTCGCTTCTTCACTGCACGGACCTCTCCCCAACAAAAACGACGGCGACGATTTTCATCAGGTGGACGAACATTTTTGGGTTGTCTTTAACAGCATGTCCTCTTCTCTGCGCACACACCCACAAATGCCAATAAAGAACAAAACCACAACAAGGTCCTCAAATCACTCGTCAGCCGCATTTGGGGCACAAACCAATAAACGTACTTACACGCCGGGCTTGTGAAGGTAACTTACACGATACCAATCGCCTCTTCACTTACTACCTTAAGCCAACGCAGCTAGCACCTCTCTCACGTTTCGCTCCTTTGGCAAGTTCCGTTACCAAAGCAGAACTGACGACAGAGCCTACTACTGTAATCGGTTTTTCATCGAAATACGAGTATCTGGCGGCAGCGAGCGAGATCGCTACTTAGACGGTAAAGGGTGTTAGTAACGATTGAAGATCTACTGCTTCTCGTAAAAATATATAGGTTGTGCGGGAGTTCATTGCCCCTCTGCCAACTTACCAGACTTCTTAACGAATCTTGGCAGTTTTCGAGGGAAAGAAAATCTAGCTCGTCCATTCTCAATACATCCGATTCTAAAATATGCCATGTTTCCCTACTACCTTATCTTCCTAAGAAGATGTGCGCAGTGATGCCTATGGTGACCATATGTCATCCCCATGGATTGCCAGCCGTAATCAGTCCTATCAGGGCTCGTAGATTGCCCATTCTCTGTAATGAGAAGGCTTTTTAGGAAGCACTTGGTTATTTTGCAAACGTCAGTTTAACACTAACGGCTCTCATGAGTTTTATTAATGAAATCCCTGATCAGTGTTGCCAGGTCTTCGGCATGAGAAAACGTCCCTCTTGGTCTGAAAAAACGTCATTTCCTACCCAAAAACGTCTTTTTCAAATGTATGCACACAGAATTGTTTTTATTAAACTTTTATTGTATACAAAGGTACACAAGTATATATGTAAGGTATACTAAAATGTCATTTCGACAGAGCGCATTTAAAATTCATTGTAAACTGGTTTGAGATCGTTAATATAAAAAAAATTGTATACATATATACACTTGTGATCACCAGATTAAGTCATCAATATTTTCATCGATTGTGGCTGTTTTTCTTTTGTTTATTTAATGTTTATTATTTTTCCATAAAAGCCTAGCTCATTATATAACAAACAAGATATAAATCCACATTTCAAACTTTGTGCAAAAATTATAAAAAAATCTGCAAAGTTTCAGCTAGATTTTCAACTTTTTATTCAGATTTTTAAGAATTTTTTTGAGTATGCAGTTTGATAGCCTATTATTTTCCAGGGTAATAATGTCCAAGTTTTAAATTGCTAAAGAATCGCGTTGATTTTTAATATTTTTTTTTCTCTTGTAGACATTTGGTTAGGTGGTCGGTTGTTGAAAATGCTAAACTACGTTCTGATAAGAAGGAACATAGCAATATTTCAGCCTTTTTTGCGTTCATTGCATTTTCAATGAAGTCTTAAAAAAGTCGCCTACTTTTTTCTAACTTTTTATGCTGCTACAGCTTTTTTTGTGCTTTTGCGAACGTGCGTTTTGCAATAGATGAGCTCTTCCTGATTTGGCTTTTAATGTGCAATTGCAAACATTGCAATAAGCCTCGTAACCTCTAGTGTTTACAAAACCAGCCTTTGAACGCGGGATCCTTAGTCCAAGAATCCAAAAAAAATATGCGCGCATGCTTGGTTTGCATCGTATTTAAGTCATTTGCGTCCAAAGGATAAATACCTTTTGAAGGAGCTGCTGCAAAAAAAACAAAGCTTGTAAAGATTTATTAAGAAAATAATTCAAAATCAGTTCTACTTACAAGATTTAGTAACAGAGAAAAATTACTGGGAAGTTAAAAAACGTCATTTTTTGCACAAAAAACGTCCGAACGTCAACAACATACAAAAAAACGTCCAAATTACGTTAAAAACGTCAACCTGGCAACGCTGTCCCTGATGTACCTGATTGTTCTGGCTATACCTGGCCCTAAAACTGACTGCGGTCGAATTGGAAACTCAGATAACGGCAGTTCAACAATTCATCAGTTGCACCTTGCAACGGAGTTCGGCCTGAAAATACATTCCTGGTCTGTTTTTGAATAGGTTCGAACTGTTTCCGCAGCATTTGGAGCAGCTTGGTGGTTACTGCAGACCCTGATTTTATGTCCATGACAGCTTTTGCCAATTTCCGATAGGAAGACCTTTGCAAAAAAAGCAGTAAAGGACCTGAAGTTACCGTCCAGATGCCATCTAGCTTTAGTATCATTTTCAGTATTTGAAGCTAACGATGTACTTTCTTCCCAAGGAGACTCCAGGAATCAGTTTGTCACTAGGTGGCAAAAACAAAAGGTATGAAAGAATGTGTAATAGTTTTCAAATTAAGCAACTGTTTGAAGATAAAATCCTTACATTTGACGACAAAACTGAGCCTTAGATGCCCTTTACTTACTTATTTGCTTAATTTTTATTTCTACAACCAATTTACCCAGCTTGAGAAGAAACAAACACTAACTCCAAGCGTTTTTTATTTTATGAAGACCCGTTAAATAAGTTGCTTTATTTAAACGAGGTTTGTTAATTTTTTTGAACGATTTTGATAAATTTTATTTTTCGGGCGCGGCAACACTGTAGTGACACATTGTTTTTATTGCCTCCTCTTGGATCGCTAAATCCAGAGGTGGCAAATCCAATAAAGTATTAAGAACCGGTTTTGAAATTATACTCATGGCGCCAGAAATGCATATACACATACTCTTTGCAGGCTGTTTAACATAGAAACCGTGGATTTGACCATGGTTTTACGCCACCATACTACAGCGGAGTACGTGACGATTGATCCGATCTATGTATGTATACCAGACATCTGCAGCGGGTGCATGATTTTCGTGTATACTCGATCATCTAACAAAACCCGTTTGGCATCGTTCTCTGTATACGAGCAGAAGTATTGTTCGTTATCGACTGAGCTCAAGACGAACATGTTGGCCACAACACCCGATTGCTTTTCATACATACTTGATTGGGTTCGGGTGCTTTGCAGCTCAATATACCCGGGTGTTCGAGTTTCAACCCGAGTGTGCACAAAATTTTCTTGATTGGCTTATGACGTTTTTGTTTCTACAAAAAATGTTGCCTTCTCATCGCGGTGTTCTTAGTTTTTGTGCGTAGAGGGCAAAGAGAAGGTTGAATTTTTCGGTAGTTTGTTTAAGTGTACATTTAACCATTTCTTATATTTTTGCTCATACAAAATGCGACATCACGACGCCTACATCCATTTAGGTATAAATGTGTGTAGATCGGCAATGCCCAAGCTCTATACACTCGGTGCACATTTATTTTTTGTAAAAGTACTTATGTACCTACATAGTTTTAGGCTGTGTTCTAATATATACACACACAGCTTTCCACGCGAAACTATACGAAATAGATGCAAAAACATTTTTGTCTACTTCGCTTCTAATTTTTTCATTGCGTATGCACAAGCACAAAGCAACAACATTTTCGTATGCTTTGTGGGAACATATTGGGGCCAGTTACCTTCAGCGTAAATTTCTTTGTTGTCCTGCATTTTATCGCAATGTTCGGGTGTCCGTTTCATTGTTACACAAATTTTCGGGTTAGCTGCGGGTGTCCGAGTGTGGTGTTCGCTTGTGCTCAATTTATAGCGAGGGTGATCGAACAGACTCGTTCGTAACCAAAGCAGCTGTCGGGTATGCATCTCGATCGAACACATAGTAGCCGAGTGTGGCGTTCGCTTGTGCTTGATTTTTAGTGAGTGTGATCAAAAAGGCTCGATCATACTCAAAGCTGTTCTCTGATGTATACCCAGGATACCACAGCCGGTTTCGGAGCCCAGGTTTAAAGGTTCTCCGACACTGTCCGATAAATCTCATCGCTCGATATACCTTCAGCTCGACGAGAGTTTTCCATATCAGCTTGGTCTCTAGAGTTACCCCTAGATTTATTATTTTCACGGGAGTAACCGTCAGGTCCTGTTGAAGTACCTTGCAAAGTCCAGCAGACCCTTTAATCATGTTGATATCACTGCAGAAGTAAGAGCTTAATTTGGACGTGCGAATTTGCCTCTTGCGTTCATTCTGCATTTTAAAAGCCCTGTTCAGAAGTCTCTTGGACCTTTTGGTAAGTTCAGCGTTCTACCACGGGAGTGACTTTCCTTCGCCAAAACAACCAATCAAATTACTCGTTGCTATAACTTCGTTGGTTAAGGTTAGATAAATATCTTCTTGTCTTCCGCGCACTGGGGGTTTACACAAGTCAATTTTGCAGATACATTAGCAATACATTCACTTTTTTTACTAAAGGCCAATTTCACAGTGCGTAGTTAACTCAAAATCGGCAGTTAACTACGCACTGTGAAATTGGGCCTAATACATTGAAACTTCTCTCAATGCTTTCGTCACTGTCTTTACAATGAGAAAACTAATACACATTCATGATTCAATAATATAAGGTTGGATAACCTGGCAGTTGTCTCGCTCCCGCATTCTGCCTTAGCCTGTTTAGCTTTCTTTTTTGATTTATAGAATCTACTACTAAAATACAAGGGGAAATATTGTCTTCGTATAAAAAGTTCAACAGGTAACACTGCCGATATTTTCATCGATTGTTTCGTGAAAATTGATTTCTTATTGCGTAAATTCAAGTAGGAATGGCAAAAAAATCAAAAATAATAAAACTATTTTGAATTAAAACAATAATTTACATATTTTTTGCAGAGTATCGGAGTTATTCAAAAATTTTATTCAATAACCTGCGTTTTACAGCAGCTGTAGCAGGTAAGTTTTGCGTGCTAGGTGAAGTGCAGCCGTTGCTTACTTACAAGTAAGTATACCACCCCATAAAAGTGAAAGTGCAAATATTAATAAAGATCTCTTCTTGTGCTGGTCAGGATCATTTGTGTGTCCGTCCACGTTCGCTGGTGAGGGTATTTTCCCCACTGCAGCCTTTGGTTTGGTCAGGTGGAGAATTTGCATTCTATACAAGTTAGTATACCACCCCATAAAAGTGAAAGTGCAAATATTAATAAAGATTTTTTCTTGTACAGGTCAGGATCATTTGTGTGTCCGCCCACCAAATGTGATTCAATTTAAGATATTGAGCACGTAATTTTTAAATGCAACAAATATAATAATTAAAAAAAATTAATTTATGTATATACATTACATCAATTGCATCTTTACATATATCTAGTATATTTCTTCATATCGCACACCGTCTTCAAAAGAGTCACAACTCAAAATAATAAGTTTGTCAGAAAATGCGAAAAACTATTTCTTAGCACATGATAATCATATGGGCTAGGGCGATTTATTATTTTTTTTTAAACAAATTATAACAAAAAGTTTCTCCAGCTTTTGCTCTGTGAACATTTTTAGCATATAATCTAAAAAATGCACAAATTTTGAGTTGTGACTCTTCTGAAGACGATGTGCGATGTAGTTCCTTTGAATAAAGGATTACTTGAATTCCACTAATTTTGTTTAAAATATACTGGACTTTTAATGAAACCATGGTTTATTTTGAATATTTGCGAATATTTGTCGATAAGATTTTTCTTTGGTCAGTATTTTAGTGAATAAAATTCTCTCATTCTTCATTTATTTCATTTTTAATATCTATATAGCATGTTTAATATACCATAAAAAAGATAATTCATTGCCTATTGTGTAGATCAGTGGAAAATTCTTTATATTTTTAATTCAATTTTTATACAAAAAACGCATTTCAGCACTACCAGGTGTTCTACAGTGGTCAAAAAATTATAACCGAACCACTTTTTGCCAAGTTTTAACGTATTATATTTGTTGTTATTGAACTTTTGTTATTTTTTTAAATAAAAATATAGTTCATTCTTTAACAAAACCCGTGGAAATCCATGGTTCCAAATTTGAGGAGTCCACTTGCAAAGGCACTATGTAAATTTTTTTAGATTTTTAGCTTTTGGTGAGTAACGTACCAGTATTTAAAGTAGTTTCATGTCCACTAACAATACAGTGCAAAATCTTTCTATTTTCTGAAAAAATAGCATCAAATGTTAACTACTATTGCAAAAATCGCTATAATACTTATGTATGTATTTATACACTTTCAAACGTCTCCATCTTCTGATGAACTTAGAAAACTGCAAAAAAAAACTTGGTAGTTTCGGTGCCCAGTGGAAGGCGTCGTAAAAAAGAAGCAGACCAATCTTCATGGAAGAGCGAAGGCGAAAAGCTAAAAAAAGATAGCTATGTAAAAGTTCCTGTTTCAAAACTCGCTATATTCAATTCACTGCGATATTGTTTTTTAATGTTATTAGGCTCTTGTTTATCCAAATTTTCAGATAATAAAGAGAAATATACAATTTGGATGTTACTTGTTGTTTTTGACGTTTTTTTAATTTATGGCTCACTATTATAAAATCACATAACGATGTTTGCAAGTGGACTACTCCTTTGTGCAATATTAAAAAAAATTCAACAAACTTTCGTACAAATTTCGAACTTTTAAAAATTCTAAAAAATCAATCGACATTTTTAGCCATTTGAAATGTGTACTTTATTCCACTAGAATTCAATGGGCTACAAAACTGCATACTCAGAACTTAATTAAAAAACTCGAAATTTCACGAAAATTTGTAGATTTTTTTTTTAAATTGCATAAATTTTTAAAGCAGTGTCACTAGTTTGGTACATTTTTACAGATTTGCAAATTTTTATATTGGGCTATTGGTAAAAAAAAGGAAATTTTTTTTGTAGTCAAAAGATTGGTACAATACAGCGATGTTCTATTGAAAAATTTCAATAAATTAATTTTCGTGATTGGGATAGTAAAAAATATTTTGGGTGTTCAAACAATTACACCAAATTTTGGCAAATACCCAATCGTGTGACACTGCCTTTAAACTTTTATTTATACGGCTGTTGGTAAAGAACGAACTATAAAAAACTAACCGAAATTAAATAACAACAAAAATAATATTTTAAAACTTGTCAAAATTTGGTGCGGCTATAATTTTTTCGACTACTGTATATAAGTTGGCTATGAATACTCGGCCTTGCTATCATAGTAGCACAATGCCACTCGTATTTCACACAATACGAGCAGGAATTTCAAGATTTCAACCCTGTTTTTATGACAATTTTGTATCAAAATTTTGTTGAAATAAAAGTGAAACTTAAAAAAAAATTTAACCAGAACCCCCCCCAAAAAAAAATCCTGGCTACGGCCCTGATGTACACGTTCTCAATTGTCTTGTCTTGTATAAACGCAAAGCTATACAATTGTCAGCAGTACCGGACTTGATTGCGTCAAAGGTTGAGAGCTGGGCCAACGTTCGTTGGGTCCGTCGACGCAAGGGTTGCCAATCTGATGCTCTCTATGCAAACACACATAGTCTAGCATTAAGCAAGTGATTACATAGTTTAATGAGTTTTAGAAAATATTTGTGTATGTATCACAGTGCACGGCAGTGCGCGTGAGTGACGAAAGCAGCCACAGTAGCATGCTGAAATGACTCGCTTATATATACACGAGATTTCAAGCTTCATAAACGATTAACCGGATTCTTAAAAATTGGGCTAAAGTGTTGCGAAACAAAATACGTTTTTTTGCTTTTGCCGGTTTAAGGGGGCATGTGGGTACAACCAACATATTTAGTGTTATTCTATAGGCCAATACCTTTCAAATGATACCTTATATATTAAGTTCCGGCTACTAGTTGGAAAGATATAGATATAAATGTGTTTTGGTTCGTGTCTCCACTACGAGATGCTGTGGTATGTATGTGGCGTCTGTACGTACCTTCATTTAATATTTTTCAAACTTTTAGGAATTAAAGTACGAAAACAACTGAGAAGATTTTGTTCCAGGATGTTTTGATTCGTACGCCTTTGTGAGCGTGGCTGCTGCCTGAAATTAAAAAAAAAGGCAATTTTTTAAACTACCACTGAGGCCGCCCTACTATGTGATTGGTGTGGATATCAGTAGAAGGGTATTCAAACAAGCTATCTAACGCCATCTTTTGTGTTTATAAACTATAAATATGTCATAACGTTATCGCCTGAAAACTAAAAATCGGGTTGCTGAAAATATACATTTCGGGCATTTTCTAAAAAACTGGTCAGTCGATTTTATTCTATGTTTACACAAATTTAGCCCAAAACCTTAGCTTTCATCTGACATATAGCCTATATCTGGGAAAACTCTTGTTATGGAGATATTGCTATTCTAACTAAAAAATGTCGCTCCAAAAAGGGTCAAATGGTTAAAAATTAACATATCCGTCTATTTAGGTTACTTTAAGATATAAAAATAACATACCCAGTTTCCCGAAAAAAATGCCCATTCCCCGATTGCCCCTCAAACCGGAATTCCCTGCAAATCGGGGAATTTCCCACGAGTTGACAAGTTGAAGGATGCTGTGCTAATCACTTAGTACCTGTCTTGGAAACCACAAATTGTGTGTATTTTAAAGTTTAAAGTGTGTACAGTCATGTACACAGTATTTAACTATGCTACATGGGTTTATCACCCGCACTTAACCTACCTGGGAAGACGCATACAATATTACCTACAGTTGTNCTCAAACCGGAATTCCCTGCAAATCGGGGAATTTCCCACGAGTTGACAAGTTGAAGGATGCTGTGCTAATCACTTAGTACCTGTCTTGAAAACCACAAATTGTGTGTATTTTAAAGTTTAAAGTGTGTACAGTCATGTACACAGTATTTAACCATGCTACATGGGTTTATCACCCGCACTTAACCTACCTGGGAAGACGCATACAATATTACCTACAGTTGTACATAACCGTTACTACTTACATACATACATATGTATAAATTGCCACTGAGCAAAACTACTTGAGAAAAAAACATTAGTTTAATAGCACGAGTGCAACATCGTACACGTGATAGAAGTAAAACTTCTTAAAACGGCACATGTGTGGGCCCCACACACGGTAAAAATCTGAACAAAAATAAACTACGAGACAATCAGACGAATACAGTTGTTTATTGTATCCAAAGTTGGTACCAAGTTGATAAGTTTTTATCATTTCTTATCTTTATTTTTTATTTTTCCGAACACAAAGATATGATCATTCTTTTTCGCTTTATTCCGTATTCGAAAAAGTATATGGTTCAATGGACACATCGATTTTAATA
>NW_016158054.1:123609-168676 GCF_001687245.7 Rhagoletis zephyria | reverse complement strand
CCGCTGCTTTTCTTTCCTTCAAAGTCAAATAGGGAATTGGCAGGTCCCTAAAACTCGCTCTCTTGTGATTCACATACCTTTTNAAATATTGTTGTATATCCGTATGAAAAAAAAACAATATTTTTTAAATAGTGAACATTCTGAATAAAAAGTCGCGCGATTTTGTATTCCAAATTTTTACTATATATTAAAGTTTTGTTCTATATACCAATTTTTATTCAAAAGTTTTACTATATATTAAAATATGGTTTTATATCCGTATTAAAAAAAAATAATTTAATAAGTAGTAAAAATTTGAAATAAAACAACGCGCGATTTTCAACTTTTGCTTTTTTTAAATTAAACTATATGGCAACACTAGTGACTGGTAGTAGTTTAAAAAATCGGAAGATTTCGTCTGCGGTGCTCTTCTATATAAAACAATACAGCCACACTGGTGACACTGGCGACCCTGGTGAAACTGACGATACTAGCAACACTGGCGACCGGGTGTCCAGATTGTTTAAAAATCGCAATTTCTGCAAAAAAATCGCCAAAAATCGCANAAGGTTCTTCAATTAGGGTGATTAAACATTTTTGACAGCATATTAGCTTCTTAAGTCAAGTTTATCATGCAGTTCATTAGCCTCTTCTTTAAAATTATCGTGGAAAACTAAGTTTTGTATATTTTTATAATTGGAAAGAATTTATTTGAAGGGAAAAAATCGGCAAAAATCACCAAATGGAGATTTCATAAATTTTTACAGGCAAATATCCAAACAAACAAAAATCCCCAAATTGGCGCGATATCGCCAAATCTGGACCCTCTGATTGTGCGTGTAATTTTCTAGAGTAGTTTTGTACTCTCGCTAGCTCCTTGTATTAACTCGCCCTTCGTTGGTATACTCTAATGAACATATGTGAGGACGATAGCAAGGCCAATTTATATAAGGTAGTGTTACAGGAGCAGTTGAAATTTTCGCCCGATGTTTCTTAAAGAAAGCAATAAACGTAGCGACCGTGTAAANTTTTTTTAA
Source organism: Rhagoletis zephyria (assembly GCF_001687245.7). NCBI lineage: Eukaryota > Metazoa > Arthropoda > Insecta > Diptera > Tephritidae > Rhagoletis > Rhagoletis zephyria. The sequence goes on along the minus strand of NW_016158054.1, from coordinate 167,660 downwards.
ATAAAATTCATGAAATCGAATTAACAAATCTTTTATTTTAAAACTTAGATCTTGTTATCATATAGTTTTTAAAACCAAAAACGAATGTAATACCTTCAGAAGGTAATAACAAATAAAACAATTGGCTTATATAATAGTGATGTAAAAACAATTTTCTTTACAAATACGCATACTTTTTAAAAATATTTGTTTCAACACATTTTGCAATAGGACTGCGCAATTATTAAATCTATTATTCATATTAATTGATTAATCGCACAATCCGCTTTTAAGAGCTCGGCGCTAAAAATAAAATAAAAACCTATAAAAAGGCGAGATCAGCTATTTCCACAATTTCTTCAAAATCACCTATAGTGTCTGAATTATTTACATTTCTGTTGTTGTCATATATTAATCTATTCAACCTTGATAATATACTGTTTGATATTGGAAACGTTTTGCAGCAGAAACTATTAGCCTTCATATAAAACTTTATTCGAACCATTGAATTGAGGCTTTCCAACCTCATCCTATTTCGAATCTTAGTTTTTGTTGAATTCCTTACCGAAAAAACGCGCTCAACAAAAGCATGTGAGTGCGGCAAGGATAATAATATGAAGGCTATTTTACTTACATATATTTCCAAACATTTTATTGCCTGTTGCGGTTTTCACTCCGTAAGCAATTTCCAAATTTCTTCATAGTCGGATGGAATGGTTCTGAAAAAAGTTATTATATGGGAAAGTTAAAAGATTTAAAGGGAAGTTAAAAGATTTCCGCTGCTTTTCTTTCCTTCAAAGTCAAATAGGGAATTGGCAGGTCCCTAAAACTCGCTCTCTTGTGATTCACATACCTTTTTGGTGACAAAATCAAAGCTTTTTGAAAGTATTTAATTGACTAGGTAATCGTTTCAAAGGTTCTTCAATTAGGGTGATTAAACATTTTTGACAGCATATTAGCTTCTTAAGTCAAGTTTATCATGCAGTTCATTAGCCTCTTCTTTAAAATTATCGTGGAAAACTAAGTTTTGTATATTTTTATAATTGGAAAGAATTTATTTGAAGGGAAAAAATCGGCAAAAATCACCAAATGGAGATTTCATAAATTTTTACAGGCAAATATCCAAACAAACAAAAATCCCCAAATTGGCGCGATATCGCCAAATCTGGACCCTCTGATTGTGCGTGTAATTTTCTAGAGTAGTTTTGTACTCTCGCTAGCTCCTTGTATTAACTCGCCCTTCGTTGGTATACTCTAATGAACATATGTGAGGACGATAGCAAGGCCAATTTATATAAGGTAGTGTTACAGGAGCAGTTGAAATTTTCGCCCGATGTTTCTTAAAGAAAGCAATAAACGTAGCGACCGTGTAAAAATTTGGAATAAAAAATCGCGCGACTTTTTATTCAGAATGTTCACTATTTAAAAAATATTTTTTTTTTTTAATACGGATATACAACAATATTTTAATAGATAGTGAAATCGGCCGATTTCGTGTGCGGTGCGATCGACAAAAAAAAAGTCCGCTACTTTTCATTCGCGATCGAAAAAAGCAAAGAAATTTCCTCTCACTCAAATATGAGAAGCACGAGCATTGCCGCTTTCGGCCTCTCATAAATGAGAAAAACGATGCAAATAATCCAGTCGCGATCACTCACAACAGCTTATCGCGATAAACTTATCGCGAAAAATTTTCAACGACGTTGCATGGGAGATATTTTTCGCGTTTGTTTTGGGTATGCATTTTGTTATGCATACAGCATTCCTACATATGTATATGTAAGTAATGCAAGCAAATGCTTTTCGGTTGGAAGGAATGTAGGAATATGCACAAATATATGAATTATGGTGGTAATATATACATATGTATATACATATAAATTACATACATGCATACGTGTAGTTAAAGTATTTTCCAAGCGTACACTTTTCAATGAAATGGTGTATCTGCATGTTATTTTATTATAATGATTGCGTTTATTTATTATATCTAATAAATGAAACATAGTAGGGATAAGATTGACTAATAAGAAAAGTGGGCGTCTGGTGAAGACTGAGAGTAAAGAAAAGCCGAAAAACAATACATATAAATTTGTTATTTCTTTTATATGTTTTGATTCGCCATTATAAGGATATTAATAAGAAACCAAAAATATACACACGTAAATAGAAAAATAATATGTATGGATGTACNTCCCTAAAACTCGCTCTCTTGTGATTCACATACCTTTTTGGTGACAAAATCAAAGCTTTTTGAAAGTATTTAATTGACTAGGTAATCGTTTCAAAGGTTCTTCAATTAGGGTGATTAAACATTTTTGACAGCATATTAGCTTCTTAAGTCAAGTTTATCATGCAGTTCATTAGCCTCTTCTTTAAAATTATCGTGGAAAACTAAGTTTTGTATATTTTTATAATTGGAAAGAATTTATTTGAAGGGAAAAAATCGGCAAAAATCACCAAATGGAGATTTCATAAATTTTTACAGGCAAATATCCAAACAAACAAAAATCCCCAAATTGGCGCGATATCGCCAAATCTGGACCCTCTGATTGTGCGTGTAATTTTCTAGAGTAGTTTTGTACTCTCGCTAGCTCCTTGTATTAACTCGCCCTTCGTTGGTATACTCTAATGAACATATGTGAGGACGATAGCAAGGCCAATTTATATAAGGTAGTGTTACAGGAGCAGTTGAAATTTTCGCCCGATGTTTCTTAAAGAAAGCAATAAACGTAGCGACCGTGTAAAAATTTGGAATAAAAAATCGCGCGACTTTTTATTCAGAATGTTCACTATTTAAAAAATATTTTTTTTTTTCATACGGATATACAACAATATTTTAATAGATAGTGAAATCGGCCGATTTCGTGTGCGGTGCGATCGACAAAAAAAAGGTCCGCTGCTTTTCATTCGCGATCGAAAAAAGCAAAGAAATTTCCTCTCACTCAAATATGAGAAGCACGAGCATTGCCGCTTTCGGCCTCTCATAAATGAGAAAAACGATGCAAATAATCCAGTCGCGATCACTCACAACAGCTTATCGCGATAAACTTATCGCGAAAAATTTTCAACGACGTTGCATGGGAGATATTTTTCGCGTTTGTTTTGGGTATGCATTTTGTTATGCATACAGCATTCCTACATATGTATATGTAAGTAATGCAAGCAAATGCTTTTCGGTTGGAAGGAATGTAGGAATATGCACAAATATATGAATTATGGTGGTAATATATACATATGTATATACATATAAATTACATACATGCATACGTGTAGTTAAAGTATTTTCCAAGCGTACACTTTTCAATGAAATGGTGTATCTGCATGTTATTTTATTATAATGATTGCGTTTATTTATTATATCTAATAAATGAAACATAGTAGGGATAAGATTGACTAATAAGAAAAGTGGGCGTCTGGTGAAGACTGAGAGTAAAGAAAAGCCGAAAAACAATACATATAAATTTGTTATTTCTTTTATATGTTTTGATTCGCCATTATAAGGATATTAATAAGAAACCAAAAATATACACACGTAAATAGAAAAATAATATGTATGGATGTACGTATAACTTAGAAGAAAACTCAATAAACGAAGGTCTGCATTTCATTTCCATGCACCCATGCATATGTATGTATATATGTGTGTATCTATATGCATGTACTTATATACATAAGTGCATAGTTATTTACTGAAAAGTACCGCAGAATGAGCAAAAATTTTGCAGCACTAATCAAACAATAGCTAAAGCCTGATTTTCACTATGTCAAATTGGGTGGCATTTGTCGTCAAATAAATGAAAACAGATTGTCAAATGGGATTAAAAAGCGGTTTATCGATTGATTTGGATCCGGATAGTTCTTTAGTCCTGTACATGCGCTGTTAAATTGGCTATATGTCTGTGTTTGACCTATAAAATCATCGGTCAAGGTATGAATAAAGGAGATAAAGTTGCGTCAAAATATGACCCCAAATTTTGGCGTCAAAATATGACATAGTGAAAACCAGTCTTAAGCGTTGGTTTTACTACGACCTTGGAAAGCCTTTTATCCTGAAGTATATATGTATGTATGTAGATACAATATTGCAGCAGCTTTCTACCTACCTTTTGTTTATTTTCCATTAATAACACGGGCCGACAAAATAAGACCGATCTCCTTACCCAGAAACCAGACTGTACCTTCCCGAAGGTTTTCGGTGCGCTGAATTCAAATCTGGCCACAGAATTGCTCTATCGCATCAGGATTTTGAGATATTCTAACCTTTAAGTGCAAAAACTGCCGTTTTTGCCTATTTTTGAAGTTGTGTATGCAAGCCAGAGTAATTTTTCTCAAAAAAATACAAAAAAGGTGTTAAAGTACACGCTTTTCTCTTTGAGATGGCGTTGAGTTTGCTCAAATACCCTTTTGCTTCGCTGAGATATTACAATTTTAATCCGTGAATAAAAAGTGCTGCGGTAGTAAACATGGCCGCTATGTTACTTACATGATTTTCAAGATATAGAAAAATTGGAAAATCCGTGAATATCCAAACAAAAAAAAATCCCCAAATTGGCGCGATATCGCCAAATCTGGACACTCTGATTGTGCGTGTAATTTTCTAGAGTAGTTTTGTACTCTCGCTAGCTCCTTGTATTAACTCGTCCTTCGTTGGTATACTCTAATGAACATATGTGAGGATGATAGCAAGGCCAATTTATATAAGGTAGTGTTACAGGAGCAGTTGAAGTTTTCGCCCGATGTTTCTTAAAGAAAGCAATAAACGTAGCGGCCGTTGGTTCAACTTGGTGTTATTTTGCTCTAGATTGCACCGTTTGTGTGCCCGTTAAATGAATTTATGTCTTGGTGGTATGAAAGATCAAAAAATTTCGATTTTCTGGCAAGTTGTACAACTTATCGCTACATTAATGGCCATGTTGTACAGACTCATTTAACCCGTATCACCCTACGTAATTTTTTTTTTGTAGTTTCAAAAAGATATTTCAGGAGCATACTCCTTATGAGTAAAGTAAAAAAACTGCATCACTAAATTTTAGGTCCTGCACTTAGGATCCGTAGAATGTCCGGTTGCCATATGGCAACGCTAGGTAGACTAGGGCACTGGTTTATATCTCATATATGTATGCCTTTTAAGAAATTAACAGCAAGTAGAATTTATTGTTTCATATGATACGATTCAAAGCATGGTAAACAGAGTCCAACATCGCATTTCCTTCAAGCTGTTCGCACGGTGGATTTGCATGTGTCTCCTGCATATCGTCGCTTCTTATCTATTGGAATAACGAAGTGATCAGTCCGATCTCATTTGCTTCCCCGATGGCTTTTGGAACACTTTTGGATTGGTACCGTAGTGCTTGCAGTAATAAGTTGCTACATCTCGCTTGAACTCCTTTAGTGTTTTATTTTGAACAACGCGTCGATAAAGTAGCCAGCTATTCTGAATACTGGCATCGATAAGCCATGTAAAAATGCAATGCCACCACTTTTTTCCTTGAAATGAAATGCGATTGTCTGAAACATTTTGATCAAATCGATCAATATCGGACATATATTTGTTGTACTCGGTTACAACGCAAGGACGTGGAACTGGTACTTTCTTATGCAGTTGCCTGCTGTACCGAGATGCTGATGATTTTGGTTCACAACCGAAGCAAGTAGACGCAAGACACACCACCGCATTATCCACCCACTTAGTAATATGAATTCCTGCTTCTTTCATTTCCACACTCTCGTAATAGCCTCGCTGTTTTTTTCGTAATTCCTTTTTATGTGGAATTGGACAATTTTTGGGGATTCTATTTTCTCGTACCGTACCAGTAGCATGGTAGCCTCGGTTTTTGAGATAAGTCAATAATGGTATTCGTCTGCAAAATCGTCTATCATACATAGGAGTGGCGCCGCACAAGTACCAAAACTTTCCTCATATTTAGTATCTGACCTCGGGTTTTTACCTTGAAATATTTCATATATCCACTGGGTGTGCATAGAGACCAAGCCTTGTATCCGAAACGAATTGGCTTCCCTTTTAGAAATAAGCAATCATACTCTCATCGTATGAGATATTTTGTTCTGGGTAAAAGTTTTCCATCATTTTGGCCTTGATGTGGTCTGTAAGTGGACGTAGTTTCCATAGGGAGTCATATCTGTCAGAGTAATCTTTCGGTTTGCATATTGATGACGAGAAATGAAGCATATAATTTATTTCTTCGAAGCGGTTTCTTCGCATAGCACTGAATACCATTCCGTTACGGAGATCATCTTCGTTACTCCACATATCGCGAAAGGACCCTGTTGGATTGTAACCAGTCACAATCAAAATCCCAATGAACACACGAGGTTCTGAAATAATATGTAAATATTGGATTAGGGATATAAAAACCGCTGAGCAAGTCCTCACCTCCCACATTCAGTTCTTCATACCGTTTTTGATGATGAGTAGCGTACAAATTTGAACATTTGCATATGTGTTCAAGCAAATCATCGTTGAAAAACTTTTCGAATAGTTCATGAGGACTAAGTCCTCGACTGTCTTCATAATTTGCTTCAGGGAAAATGGGAAAATAGGAAAACTGCCGTCGAATTAGTAGTACGCCAGGTGAAATTTCTTTCTTTGTTAGCTGGTGGGATTGGAACACCAGGCTTTGAAGGATTCACACGACATATTTTCTTTGATGAGCTCGGCAAACAATCATCCAGTATATCAAATAAAACAGGCTCGTCTTCGATTTCAGTACCAAGGCAAATTTGCTCGCCATCAAGACTTTCTATTCGACGACCGTTTTCCAAAACAATTTCACACCCTGACTTTAGCTGCGCTGGGCATAAATTGTCTGGTAGTCCACCATCATCGTCACCTGAATCTTCGCCACTTAAATCCCCCTCAATACGGGGTGGCTGAATATATAATGCTTGCACATTAGCTGGAGCTCCGCTCTCGTCGTCAGAACATAATTCTTCTAAAAAGTCTAGTGCTTCTTGCAAAGAAAGTGATCTTAAAAAATTAAAATTGGAGAATGTTAAATGATGTTTCTTATTTTTCTACAGTCAAATTATTCCTTAAGAAACCTGGAGAAAACAAGAAAACTACCGAAACACACAAAAAAACATTACAACGAAAGCAGTGGCCTAGCCTACCTGGCGTTGCCATATGGACACACGCACAAAAAACTTCAAAAAAACCGCAAAAACATTTTATTTTTGTAATACACTTATGTGACGTTATTACTCTTAACAAACACTTAAAAAAAATCACATTCATTAAAACGATTAAGATAATTAGTACACATTTTAGATGCACTTGCTTTTTTGTAACCCTTTTTTTACACTCAACATTTTGCGTTTTATCTACGAAGCGCTAGCTCTCACAAACACACACGAACTGTCGCCAAACATATTTTGCGCAAAAGAAGAAATAATTACGCGTTGAGTATATTCTTAAAAGTAACGGTATCTGCATTCGTTTGCGTGTTATGATCGTGTAAAAACATGTCTATCGCACGTTGCCATATGGCAACAACAGGGTGATCCGGGTTAATTTGCGTTTATTTTGTACACTAAATAACCGAAAATGGATAACTCAGACGAAATAGGTACGTGCTTTCGTTGAATTTTATAAATGTAAGCCGAAACTATGAAATTGTAAAAATGAGATTTTACTATGAGACTGCTCGCGAAATTGCAATGTTTGTGGGCAAAACGTCCAACTTGATTGCGGATTGATTTGAACCAACGTTTTCGGCTTGCATTATGTTAAAAGGATGCGTTTGTTGTAATTCATTCTGTCATTTACTACCATTATGCGTAGGCCAATCCATGAAATCATTTCATGCGTTTGAGTAGAAAATGAATGAATGAACACCATTTCATGATTACAATTAACGCGAAATAGAGTTTATGCACTTAGTTTTTACTGAGATCGATGAATGGATTTCGTGAATCGGACTACGCATACATGTGATACTGATGCTTTTAATTTATAAGGTAATTTTATATTTTTATACTCTTGCTACCACATGAATATATGAATTCGTGATAAGAATATATGAATTCGCCTTGGAAGATAGAAAGCGAGTAAGAATAAATGCCGAACAAAGGAATTTGTCTTCTTTCAACTTAAATAAATGCATTTTGCAAACAATGTTACTTAGTGCCTTGGTAATGGCGAATTCGTAAGGATTTATTGATTGCATTATAAACATTTTCATTTATTTGTTAAACATACAATTACTTCCATTACAACCCGGTCCTATGGAAACTAGAAGCGCGAATTCATATAAGGTGGTGTTACCGGAAAATGAATAAATAAATTATATGTATATCAGAAAATTAATAAGATGAAATGAAATTATTGTTTGATTTCTAACCGAACCTATGTATGTAAAACAATCGCCTAATGGTTTGCCGAACCGTAAACATATGTTTACACATGCAATTTCGTGAGTAGGTACCTGGTACGCACACCTTTTTTAAGAAGTTTCACTTCTATCATAGTGAATATATTCTTATTGAGCTTTGTGCCACGATTATTCTATTAGGAAACATGGAAAATTAAGAAAGTCTAACCGGTAGAAGTTATAGCAGCTATTTCAATCCCATCAGACTTCTTTCTTTCTAGATTTTCAGCAATTTTATTTATTTTATTTTATTTGATTTATATATCTATTTAATTTTACTTAATCTTATTTTAATTTGTTTTATTTTATATCACATTTTTTATTTTACTATTAGTTAATTTAAATTTTTAGAGCTAAATTGTATTAAAAAAGTCAACAACAACTAGCTGAAAGCAAAGATACAAAATATAGAACTTATAAAAAAATTAATAAAAAATAAATTAATTAAAATTATACTGGCCGTGGGACTGGAACTCACGACCTTGCGGCTCGTTAATCCACACAATTTTAACAGATCAACCGCGCTGTTAATCGGGATCAACGCTGCCGTCTGTCTATGCTTTTACAAACACTGAAGTTCTTAATTTGAGAATTTCTTCAAGAACCTGTGTTTTAATAAACACTGCAACTAATTAATTGATGTAGTAGACGTTTTTAAATCATATTAGGTCTTTAGTGAGTTATCTACTGACCTTTGTATAAAGCTGAATTTGAAGAAATTGAGTTATATATATATACTACTGAAATATATGCTTTGAATTCTTAGAGAATTTCGTGGGATTAGCTTATTGATATTATTGGTAATTGAGAGATTTTTTCCGGATTGGCGTAGGTAATTTAACACAGAAGGGCATCATATGAAGTTCACGTATACTTTTTTAAGAGTTGAATATGTACATACGTTTTGAGCGTTTCGTATGACTTCTATATTCTAAGAGAAAATGCTCGATTCATGGCTCTTCACGTAGACACTTTTGGATTTGGAAATTTAGGATTTGAGTGTTTGGAAATTTAGGATGAGTGTTTTGTATAATAGGAATTAGTATATTCAAGCGCTCCACGTAAACTATTTTGGATTTTTATATACAAATTGACTTTATGAGTGTCTTTGGATAGATATCTTGCTGCAGCGCCATATGTTTTATGTATTTTTGGCTAATGAAAAAAAAAAATGTACGGTGAAAAAATTAAAATTTTAATTTTCTTAACTTATAGGAAATTTTGATGGCAGAAACCATGATACAAAAATAGGAGGTAGTTTCATTTGTTGACATTCGTTGTTGTTGCCGACCACTTGACTTTTAACAAGTTTGTGACATTTAACTAAAATCATGCTACCAGATTCACTAGCAGCAACATTTTTGTTCCTTGAAAAAGGAAAAAAAAAAACGTTTCAAGCTCGTCGAAAGGTTCGAAAAAAAGTTTTTGCTAATGCAGTTTGATGACAAATTTCTGACGCAAAATATTTTTAAAACTCTAAACGAGGTACCGTTATCCGTAGAAGGGAGAGGAGGTTGAGTTAAAATGATGCCCTGCAACTTGTAACTCTTTGGATTTTCTGATAAATATGTGGCGCTGGTAAAAAATATATACGCATGCACATGAGATGAAAAGTACTGCAGTTTAATTTTCTAAAATTTTGTATGTATAAAAAATGCATAGTAAACGACAATTCGAGGACGGTTCGGTTATTTGTGAAGTGATTTTGGGTTATCGTGTCCAAACGTGTGACCCGAATCAACAAATTTTAACATATGCGGCTAGTCAAAGGATTAAGCTTTAACCTAAAACAAAGATTTCGGTTTGAAATATGCATTTTTTTATAAATTTGGAGGTGGATTTTACGCAAAAATACTGTGGATTGTGAAAATGCTAATTTTACTCTATTTCGAAATGGGTCCCTGTAGAAAGGCACGGAGGCGAAGGATGACTATACTGCGCTATTTCTAATGACTGGAGTTTTAGGTGCCCCACTTCTTCCCCCTCCGCTCCCTCCAAAATATAATTGCACAAATAACCGAACGTTTCCCATGCACAACATTAAATCCTCTGATGTATTGTTTGATTCCTGTCAATGTGGCAAGGCAGCTCATAATTTTGTACAATTTATGAAACTTCAAAAACTTAATTTTTGTCAAAAATTTTGAAATGAAACTACCTTCTTCTTGTATCTTGACAGAAAATAATTCATTGCTCTGTTAATTCCCAATAAACATTGGGCTTGGTCAACAATTCGAAAATGATTGAAAAACCAATCTTTTTTTTGAGTCTCACTTTCGATAACTAATGTGGAATAGATCTCCAGCAAAACGGAACCTTCGTTATCCAATGTATTTTTCCTTCGTTATGAATTTGAAATCCAGCCCATTATCGAATTGAAAATTTAATTAGAGAGAGTGATTGTCTTATATTTCCCTTCGAAAATGAGCTAGGTTTCACTTCCTGTCTTGTTACTATGGTTTTAATTTTTTCCCGAACCCATATCGAGTGTATTTCCAATACACTATAAAGGTTGGAAAGCTAAGATTGGTTATGAGTTCGTTCTCAGTCCGATGTGTTGGAAAGCTAAGATTGGTTATGAGTTCGTTCTCAGTCCGATGTGCATATTGGATATCGAAGGTCATTTTCGAACGTTCGCGAAATGTTTATAGGGTTATAATAAATGCCACATTTTTATAATTTTTATTTTTAATTTTATGTATAAATTATTTAATACAAATTAAGAATTTCACAAGCGCGTAAGCTTTAGCAAGGGTAGCGGTCCCGATTTTACCAGAAAACTCGTTGCGTAAATAAAACTACATTCAGGAGAAATGGAGAAATAATTAGACAAATTCCTTTAATTATTATTCAATTGACATTTCATAAAATATTTCAGGAAAAGAAAACTATTTCAGTTCAGAACTACTTCTCTTTCGAAAGATATTTTTGCACAATATTTTACCTTTCCATTTATTTTTTAAAGTTTTCAATTTATAAAAGAAGCGTCACAACGTGAATCTTTAGACCAAAAGCGGTTATTAACTGATGTTACGATTTCTATGAGCTTTAAAAAAGTGCAAAATGTTGCCCTTTTATTGGTTTATAAACTGTATGTTGGTAGTTTAAAAAAACTCTTATAGTAGTCTATAAAATGGTCTTGTAAAACCTTTGAAGGACTTATAAGGCGCTCGCCACGGAACTTTTAATTAGTGCCAGACTCTACACAAAGTGCCTTATAAAACTTTTAAATGTTTTATAAACTCATGCTCTAGAAAACTACAGGATTCTTATAAAACTACCAACAAATGATTTATAAACTAATAATAGATCATTATTTTGTACTACGAAGCCTCGCCTTCTGTGGCCTTTTTAGTCTTATAGTCTTTGTATGCTGTTTTATAGAGCAAACTGGTATAGTATTTGTAATTAAATTTTGAGGAAGTATACCACTATAGAACTCTTATAAAACTTGTGTTATTCTGGTGAATTCCATTAATGATGCCCTAATATCGAGTTCTAAAATCTTCAGGTAACTTTCATTTTGCTTTGTACTTAAAATAAATGAATTTACACCAAACAGATTGTTAAATTTGGGAAAGAAATTACTTATTTTCTTTGTTTACCTTTTGATACAAGCAAATTACCTGGAAATGTAAATTCACGCCGATTCGATCAACGGCCCGGGGTGTTTTTGTACGAAAAGCAAATTTTCAGCGGCAGATCTCAGAGCTTTCTGATAAGCAATGTAAAAAAATTTTCATCAAACGGTGGCGTCCAAATTGCTTTGAAATTGATTAATTAAAGTAAATCCATACAATTGTGTTTATTCGTAAAATTGATGCACTAAACCTGTTATTCCCAAAGTGGTCTAGGTGGGCCCGCAGGGGTCCACAGGAGACTCGACTGGGCTCAGACCAGGCACTTCTCGGTCCGCAACCAGTTTTAGCACACCCACATTCGGCCATTGAAGCAACCATCGGAACTGGGTGAATAAATAAAATAAATAAAAATGGTGCCATCAACACAAATAAACTATTTTATGAATACTCCACGTACAAAGTCATGAGTGAGCCGAATGTTTGATGAGTTTATGGCGAAGTGCTCTTAAAAAATATAACTCCTCAGAGCGAGAGAGTATTTTGATGGATTTACGAGCTCTATTTTTGAAACCCTGCAAGTGTGTAATCACATTATTTTAATAAATAGAAATAAAAAAAAAAATAAAAAGGAAATATTTTAGTTTTATTTTGGCCGAGTTTAGTTTTTGAATTCACCTGCGATGCAAATATAAATAGTTAGATCTAATCTTCACATTTAATTTTTTTACGAGCTTTGGGAATTTCATTAATGCTGAAGAGCAACTATGCGTGTAAGAAATTGTGTGCTACCTAAAATTTCGCCTCTGGACATAAAGGACATTTTTTTTACTATATATACTGAGATATAGGTGAAAGGACATTGACAAAGGATTTTATTATGATTCTTTTCTTGTTTAGCTTTATACGAATTACTACACTGAGGGAAATAATGTATAGTAAAAATTAATACTTTATATTTAATTATCGTTTAAAAATGTTCGTATTTAAAAATAATATTTTCATACAAAAATTTAAAACGCACGTATTTCAATGCTTACATCTAATTACGTATTTACATCTAATTATGTATCCCACTGGGAAAATAGGTAAACACCTTATTTGGTAATCCATATTTTCTTTCAGCTTTTAGTATCAATATTGTCACCATGACCGATGTCATCTACTAGTAAAGCACAAAATGAACACCATGCATTTACCGCAAAATATTCAAAAATATGCACTAACGATTGAATGCAATTTTAAAGGAAATTTCATGATTTGTAAAGATAACTTAACTAATTCCATTTGAAGATGCCCAATAGAAACATGCATTTGCATGAGATTCTGAGCCCTAGTTATACACATTCATGACTTCAACGAAAACTTAGTGACGGATGAGGTAGAACCACAGATTGTATCCCTAAAAGAAAAATTTAATTTAGAAATAAATACAAATACATAGAAATTCCCAACTAAAAGTTCAAAGACAGTTATTGATGCGCATTTTCAAGATATTTTAGCACCCTTGAGTTACTAGCATATACAGGTATACCATATTTTAGTAATCATCGACCAGTAATTTCATGTATTAAAAGAATTAAAAATGAAAACAAATAAATAAATTATAAATCAGCAAAATGAATAAAATGAAATGAAATTATTGTTTAATATCTGTAATGAACTGCATATTTATGTATGTAACTAAATCGCCTAATGCTTTGCCGAGTCGTATGCATATGTTTACACATCAAATTTCATGAGTACCTGGTACTCACTAGGGATGGGTAAATTCAATATTCGAAGCTTCGAGGTTCGAATTTTAATCAAACTTCAGCTCCAAATTGCCGAATTTTTGAAATCAAACTTTAAATCGAATTTTTCTAGAAAAAATCGAATTTCGTCTTAATTTGAAAAAAAGAAGCTCTGTAACTTTCTTTGTTTTGATTAAATTTGGCATGACATTGTGAGTGACACCATATTTGCCTTACGGATTAGGGCTGCCAGATATCTCTGTTGCCAAACCGGGACACTTTATGGAGGGCCTCTCGCTCCCTTCCCTTTCATTTCGACGTGCGAAAGGATGCAGTGAAATTTTATTTTGACAGACAAAAACATAAAAACATGAGATCATGAGATCATTACAACGTACGCCAACAAAACAAAACAACTTATCACGACTAAAGCACAGAGAATTTTTCACAATGTATGAACCTTTTTTTATTCTTTATAAACATACAGTTTATGCTAAATATATCAAAAAACATAAAAATAAAATGGTTAAACTTTGTGCTAAACTCGGGGAAATTCAATAAATTTGCATACAAATTTGCAACATTCTAATCAGACCTTTTATAAAAATTTTTAAAATGAAGTTTTGCAGCCCATTAAATTTTAGTTGATTTTTGGTATTGGTATTGATAGTTGCTTCCATACAAACTATGTTCGATAATTCTTCTTATATGGAAGACACTGCCAGCAAAAAAAATAAATGCTAAAAATCAACCAAATTTGCTGGCAACTTCAGACTTGTACTTTATTAATTGGCTCAAAAGCTACATTGTCAAAATTTTTCTAAAAGATCTGATAAGAAATTGTGATCTGATGAAAGAGCCTCCGAGCCTATAATTTTAGGATTCATGAAAGCAAAAAATTTAAGTACAAGATTACATTAAAATATCAGTCATATTTTTCGTTGCTGTGAACTTGTTTCAAAACTTCTGTCTTTTCCTTAATATAATTGTAAAACTCTGTGCACGTCATTTTGAACGTATTTAGGTACATATACTAATCATCAACAATTGCTTGTGCAAAGTTCAACTATCTCGAAATGTAACTATTTCACAAATTAAACCGGTGCGCTGAGAGAAAGTAGTCTAGAATTAAAAAAGCCTGCTAAATTAAAAAATACGCATATGAAAGAGCACCAACCCAACTCGTAATGCATTTATGTATACAAATTTTAGTATTTAGTATAGAAATATTCAATTCAAATACGCCCATATTAAAATGAAGCGATTTGCAATTACCGATTGCTTTTTCATAATTAAGTTAAAAAATATTTAAATTCCATGCTCGTTGTAATGGGAATTGAACCCTGACCCTCTGGAAATTAGCAAATTGTAGTAAGCTTCTTCGCGCACTCTGCTACTGCCAGACCTGTAAATGTGCATTTAAATGTTGAGTTTGAATCAACACCACGCGTGCGTGTTATGAAAGTTTTATTTTTAATTACGAAAATTTTTTAACGATAATCAAATAGAAAATATTCATGTTTACTATGCGTTATTTCCCTCATTGAATTCATAACATTTTTCTGAATATTACAACGCGTTTTTTCTCTTAATGTAGTGATTTTTGAACTTTTATTCAAATTTGTGCAATCAAATCAAAAACAGGGACACTAAAATGAAACCCGGGACATTTTAAGGTTGGACCGGGACACCGGGACAAATAGTCTAAAACCGGGACATGTCCGGGAAAACCGGGACGTCTGGCAGCCCTATTAGGGATGCAAGTCAATAAAACACATCGCCATTTTTTCCATCTGACGCAACGAAATATTGCATCGACGCATCGTATATAAAAATCGATATTTTTGATGCAGCGAAACGAAACCGAGGGGAAAATTTTTTTTCTCAGGTTTCGTTGATTTTTGATAATATCTGGGTCATACATATTCTGAGGTATCAGAAAATATAAATATTAACCCGAATCTCCTTCTCTCAAATATTAAAATTCACTTAATCCTGGGACACCTTTAAATTAATGAAAATTAAAAAAGTACAATATGGAATTAAGGGTTATTTATATTTAAGGGCCACCATTTCATGCATTATACTTGATTCTCTTCGATTTTTTATTTGTTTTTTTTTTGTTCGTAGGAGAGGGAAATGCGTTATGCACTGGCCGGGGGCGCTAGTCTCTATACTACCTTCCCCGAGTGTGGGACTCCCACCGAAGGGTGTTGGGCTACCCATTAAACCTAAACTCCCACCGTCCGCGCTAGAATCTTGCATCTGGCACCGCAATTCTGCATGGCTTCAGGTGCAGGAGCGCGCTGCTGAGCCTCGGGGCTGCTTTTTGTTGGGGCGTTACATTCGGGAGTCCTCAGTAGACATCCGTCCTCTCGTTTGCAGTAGAGTACGAATTTTACGTATCTAGCAACTGCTTCCCACTTGTCTGCACTGGAGATCATTACCCCAATTATGTTATTCGGAGTTATGTCTCCGTATCGTTCTTCCAACATTCTGCGCGAAATCAAGAAGTGTTCGCAAGTGAAGAATGTATGGTGCACGTTAACTTCGATGTTTCCAAAGTAGTGACAAAACGGTAAGTCCACCCTTCCCATTCTATGAAGATATTCTCGGAAGTAACCATGACGGGTGAGGAAGTGCGTTAGGTAGAAATCGTCTTCCCCATGCGGTCTGTTGAACCATAGTTGAAGGTCGGCTATCAGAGTGTGCGGCCATTTAGTGCTCGCGTTCCAGTTTTATTTGCCACTGCTTGATTAGTTGCTTGCGCGCCCTTGCCGCGGCAGCTGCTCGACCANGGCTATCAGAGTGTGCGGCCATTTAGTGCTCGCGTTCCAGTTTTATTTGCAACTGCTTGATTAGTTGCTTGCGCGCCCTTGCCGCGGCAGCTGCTCGACCAATCTCGGCACTGAGATTGTGAATCTCTTTTTGCTCGTAAGTAAATAGCCCAATTGGTATGATGCCAGAAATAACTAGAACCGCGTCAGCGAACACTGTACGGTATGCAGAAGCAATACGTAGTGCCCCTCTGCGCTGGACCGAAGACATTTGAATCCGGTATTTTTTGACTTTCATTGCGTCGACCCATATTTCAGCCCCATACAGGAGCACCAACTGGACTGCTGTCATCAGGAGTTTCCTGCGGCATGGCTTTGGGCCGCCCACGTTGGCTATTAGCCGGCTTAGAACCACAGTGATCTGCGCAGCTTTTTCACACACTCCATGGATGTGCTCCCAGAATGTGAGATTGCTGCCAAGCTTCACCGCCAGGTATTTTGTAGACCTAGAAGTTGTCACGAGTTGAGGTCCGACCATCATGTTTATAACTGTTGGGATCCGTTTCCGAGTGAGGAGCACGATCTCTGTTTCGGATGTAGCCAATTGCAGACCGTGTTCCACTGACGTTGCACATGACCTGGTTTAGCTTGAGCTGTGCTAGCCGGACGTTTCTTCCTGTTATGACGGCGGCCACGTCGTCCGCGAAGGCGACAAGGAAGGCGTTCTCCGGCATTTCCGTGTGCACCATACTATCATACGTGGCGTTCCAGAGGTCCGGGCCAAGTACAGACCCCTGTGCTGCTCCGCCGGTTACACGTCTCTTCTTCTGACCTTGTGTTGTGTCGTACAAAAGCCAACGGTCTCTGAGGTAGTACCGGAATATGTTGGAACCTTCAATGACCGTTCCAAGGCCTCCAGCATGTCGTCCCATCTTGCTGAGTTGAAGGCGTTCTTGTCGTCCAGTGTAAATAGCAGCACTATTGGCCGCGCCTGGTGGCAGGCTTCTTCGGCTTTATGTACCGCCCCGACTACTTCGACAATTGCTCCTATAGTTCAGTGTCCCTTCCTGAAGCCATGTTGCCGGGGTGAAAGGCCACTCTCGCNCCAAGGCCTCCAGCATGTCGTCCCATCTTGCTGAGTTGAAGGCGTTCTTGTCGTCCAGTGTAAATAGCAGCACTATTGGCCGCGCCTGGTGGCAGGCTTCTTCGGCTTTATGTACCGCCCCGACTACTTCGACAATTGCTCCTATAGTTCAGTGTCCCTTCCTGAAGCCATGTTGCCGGGGTGAAAGGCCACTCTCGCTTTTTATGGCTGACGTCAAGCGTATTTTGAGCAGACTCTCCATCATCTTGCCTGCCGTGTCTAGAATGCAGAGTGGCCAGAAAGATGAAGGAGAGTTTGGATCCCTTTTGCCCTTGGGTATAGGCACCAGCCTCGCCTTCTTGCATTGGCTTGGGAAGACTCGGGCCCTAAAGCAGATGTTGTACATGTTAAGCAGGATATCGGGGCTCGTTTTCGCTGTTAACCTGATTGCCTCCGCTGGTATGCCTTCGGGACCTGGAGCCTTGCCGGCTTTCATGCTTCACAGGGCTAACTTCAGCTCGTCTGTCGAAAAAAGTGGTGCCTCGGCGTGCTCTTCAACGAAAACTCTATCTGCACTTGGTGGGTGTGTGGGAAATAGTTCATCCACTATATTCTTACCTCGGGCCTAATCCATTGCTTGCGATGATGTATGGAACCTTCTCATCAATATTTTGTATCCCCGGCCCCAGGGATCACGATCCACTTCGTCACATAGCGCTTTCCAGCAGTTCCGTTTACTCTCCTGTATCTTGGCCCCAAGTTCTTTCTTAGCGCTTTTGTAGGCTGCAGCTCCGTTCAGCGCCTCAGGTTTGCAACGAGCGCGCGTTCCGAGCCTACGCATTCTATGGCAGGCACTTCGCAGCTTTACAATTCGGTAATTCCACCAGTATAACTGCTTTTTACCTGACCATGCTATCCTCTGCGGCATTGAGGCTCTGCATGCCCGGTGTATGCAGCGCATGTTTTCTTCGACAAGCTCAGCACAAGACGCCCTATAGTGGATCTCTCCCGTTGTGGGTGAAATACCTTGGGAATCTACCAGGAGTGATGTGTCGAACTTGAGAACGCGTGTTTGCGTGTTTGCTCTCGCGTTGTGCCAGTGAATTAGAAGGCGATGTAGTTATGGTCGCTGCCAGCCAGGTCTTCCATCACTCTCCATCCATCAGCCCTTTGAAGAAGGCTTTCTGAAACCAGGGTTATATCAGGGATCGAGTATCCAAACCCCGATATATAGGGGTTGTTCCGGTGTTGAGGATGGTCAGGCTAATGTGGACTTCCATTTCAACGACCAGTCTTCCCCTGGCGTTTATTTGAGGCATACTCCATTCCACGCCTCTTGCGTTGAAATTTCCAGCAACAATTATGTGGCCGATTATTTCCCGCCACTCATCTTCAAGGCCTTCCACATTCCCTGAAGACAAGGCCTGTGTCGTTTGGAGACAGGTAGCAGATCACCAGAGTGATTCACGCCATTTTCACCCAGACGTAGCAACGTCCGACCCCGCTGCTCTCTGCGCGATGGTTGGGGTTAGCAATCCATATCGCGGCCGAGCCTGATTGCTCAACATGCCAGGTTTCCTGTGTTCTATAGGGTTCACTGATGAGGACAGCGTCTGCTCTTTGTTCAAGATCCAATTGGACCAGCAGGTCATCAGCTGCCCTACTCCTGTTCATATTGCCTTGTATACATTTATTCATATTCGACCAACCTTTGTCTTAGCCTCAGCAAGGGCATCCCTGAAGGACTTGCATGTTCCCGACCCGGCTACGTGGCTCTGCTGACCACATTTCCAGAATGGACTGCATCTGTCTGTGCCTTTGCATGCCGCCTTTTTGTGGCCTTAACCCAGACAATGGAAACACCTTTGGACATCCGTGCGCTCTCGGACACGGCAGATAATCCAACCTACTCGCAACTTCTCCTTTTCAATAAGAGTCCGGCCTGGCAGTTCGTCGATTTCCACCACGGCCATTCTTTGTTCTCGAGAGTTTACATCGAGGAGACAGACGCCAAGTTGGCTATCCATTCTGTCTCCTAATTCCCCGCGTATGGCGTTTTCCACTTCTGGGACCGTGGTTAGGCAGTCCATGCCCAGAACTTCTAGACGTAAACTTCTAGTGAGAAACCGGGCGTATCCAAGCGGGATAATGGCAGTGCACACATTCTCCTTAAATGCTGAGTGGTCACAACAGCGCTCCATTTCGATAAGCACGCCGCCTTCGCGGATTTTCCGAACAGATCGAATTACGGTCTCCGTCTTCTCAGGTTGGAGCTTACCACGCATCGTTCCCAGTACCTCTGCATAGGTTTTGCCTTCAGGTGGATTAATGATTAGTTTGGCGAGACTCTTCTTTTTTCTCATCTTCTTTTTCTTTGCGGCTGGTCGCCACCCCTTATTGACCAAGGGTTCACCTGGCGCTGGCCCTGGCTTGTGCTTTCTGCGTTTTCCAACCGTTATCCATTGATTATCTGGTACGGTTTTCTGCGCATTATTATTACCATTATTATTATTACCACCATTATTAATAATAATAATATTACTACTATTATTATTATTCTTATTAGTATTTTTTTCTTTTCCGGCTCGTCTGTAGGCGAGTCGGACCGAGTTCGAGCTCTCTTTTGCGTGCCAGGGCCAGTTTTCCGCAGCTCGCAAAGGGTAGACGTTTTCCGGCGTTGCTGTCTGAGGTAGATTTAAGCTCTCCTCGATTTGGGCCATACCCGTTTTTATGTCCATGGACACATTTTTCTGTTTGGAGGCAGCATTCTGCATCTTCTTCAAGACGAGCCGAATCTGGGCAAATTGCTCATTCTCAGTGCCTTCGCAAGTTCCCAAGCTTGTGGTGGCATGCTTGTACCTGTTTGCAGCAGCTGGTGTTTGATGACGACCATCCCGGCTGCCGGGAGTTGTCGTTTGCAAAGGTGTAGCCTTCTGCGCCACGTCGACAGCTTTTTCCGTGCTCGTGGTACCGGTTATTGCCTGCAGAGGAGTTTGTGGCGGGGAGCGCAAAACTCTACTGCTCTTTCTGAATGCGCTGCATTCTTCCTCGAGAACATCTACATCTGTTTTATTTGTCTTTGTTGTTTGCTTGTTTATTTCAATTCTATTGGGTCTCCGCTTCAAGCCTCTATCTCCACACGTAGCACATACGCAAGTGTCTTGAAGTTCCCTTCTCTCAAAGCAGCAGGCCATCGCAAGGGTTGTCACAAGTCCTTATTNTATTGGGTCTCCGCTTCAAGCCTCTATCTCCACACGTAGCACATACGCAAGTGTCTTGAAGTTCCCTTCCCTCAAAGCAGCAGGCCATCGCAAGGGTTGTCACAAGTCCTTATTGGATATTGTGTTCAGAGCAAAGACCGCGCAAAACCAGGAGTAAATCTCAACTGGACCAGTGCGGCTAAATAAATGGCGACGTCTATTGAACGTACTTGAAGGGTTTTAACGAGACGGAGGCGATTGCAGCATTAGCCCACCAGCAATTTCTGTGAGGTGTCACCCTCACATACTAAAGTGGCGGAATACTGCTCTCGCCAGCCCAATGACGAACTATTCGTATACATGCTCCAGTATGCCATGAACAGGATCTAACTGGTCTCAATCCTGGGATGCTTTTTGGGGGGCGGCATCTGTTCGCCCGGACACAGGAGATCCATCAAGCATTTCTGATCTTTGAAATCAGGCCCTCGTCTCCTGCCGCCCTTGGTCTGGGACTGCTCATTGATTATTCGCAGCTAACCCACCGAAGTAGGCCGTTCACGATCCGCCCTGTGTGACACCGGTAAGGTCCTGAGCTTAGCCCTTACCTTATTCTAATTCTCTTCGATTGCCTTGTATTACTTTGAAGTTAATAAAAAAGTGAAGTTAGTAAAAAAGGCTTCGTTTTTTAAGGTAAAGTCCAAAATAAAAAATAGAAAAATCTGGTTTTCTTCGAGCATTTTCGGCCTTCTTCACAATAAAGCAGTTTCCTATGCTCTTCATTATCCATGTGTTTTCACTGAAACACTATTTGTATAGTAAGTCTTTTAACTAATTTTTCTGGTAAAATAATTTTTTATTTAGTTTTCGTTAGTGATAGGGCTCATTTGAAAGCGACATTGTAAACTATTCAACGTGCTATTGACCCATAGTTAAAATTTATATTCTTTCTAACTCCAGGAAATAAAAATAAAGTAGAATGATAAAAAAAAACTGAGATTTGTATAATTTCAAAAAGGAACGAATCCAAAAGAAGAAAAATAAGAAGCTAAAAGAAGAATAAAATATTCAGATTAAATAGCAAAAATCAATTAGTACTACTATTACCCTTCAAAATGCTCTCTCGAATGGTGCTATACGATTTTTCCTTCAATAGTTCCGGCCACTTAAACTGCCGCGTCCTCGATTCTAACATCGGCAAACCAAGCACATGCTTTCAAACCCATTACGTCATCAAGGAAAAATCCTAAAGCACCTCTTGAAGGCACATTTTGAAGGGTATGAATAGTACAAAATGGCACAGAGCAAGCAAAATTGGCCAGTAAAGCCGTTTTTCGTCTACTTAACCGCGAAAAACCTCAATATCTTGGAGCAGTTGTACGTTCGAGCTCGAGTTCTAAGCCGAAAATTACTTCTGAAACAACATACAGCAGCACAGCAACAGAAACTTTGAGATCTGTATTCATAATTATCATGTTCTTAATTTCTTTGGATTACATGTCAAATCGCATGTCCACTGAATTCATGCTACTTAATACATAAAAGAGACTACAAGCCATTTAAAAACCTAATTATTATCTACACGTATGTATATCGCACAGGTAACGTAACAGTCTTTTTCTGTAACGTAACAGTCCGACTATTTTTTGCAAATATTGACCTCAAGATTCATTTTATCAGTTCAATAAATAAGTAGTTCTTGACTTATATAAGAAGAGCAGACTTTTCGATAACATACAGCAGCTTTAAAAAGTACTTCCAAAAATTTAACCCTGGGATTCAGTAATTCAGTCTCATCTCAAGTCACTAAATTTGAGATTAGCAATTAGTGACTATTTTTGTGACTTGAGATGATTTGGCTATTCAATAGGAGAGAGTCACAAAAAGTTCACCAAAAATTTGTGGTGAAAATAAACACAGACAATCAACTGATAGCGTTTATCTATGCCTTTTGCCGCGGCGCCAGAAAAGTCGCAATGGCCGAGTGGCCAAAGCATTAGGCTGCTGGCCGAGAGGGTCGGGTTCGAGTACTCCTCGGGCGTAGAGGATTTTTTATATTTTTTATTTAGTATTTTTTTCTTTTTTTTATTAGTTTTAGACCGCTTATTGAATGCCATGGTAAATATTGCCACATTTTTCTGCTTTCAGATGCAAGAAGAAAAACTATCCGAAAGTTCCATTCTAGCAAGTTTCAGCGGTATTTGAAAAGCACTGTGAGCCAAAACGTATTGTAACGATACGCGTTTTGTGCCATATGATCATTTTCTTTCATTTATACTATAAATTTTATAGAGTCAGAAGTAATCAGTACGAATCGGAATACGCTTATAATGTTTATAATAAAAGCCTATAACGAAGGAGCAATTACATTGTAAAAAAATAATAACAAGTTATGGTTCTGATATTTCGGGCCCGGGGGATCCCCCCTCCCTCTCGACGGGCCTGCATACATACATGTTTGACCTAGGAATGTTAATCCCGGGATCCTGGGAAATTCAGAGAACTGTGCTTAGAGAAGACGTATGGGTATCAAATTAAAGAGGAAATTAAAGAGGAAACAGATTCAAGTTTTGGTGCAGAGGGACTGGATAGTTATTAAAATGTCCTTTTAAAATTGTATCCCTGAAATTTCGCAATATTTGTTTTTGAAAAAATTATATGTTAAGGCCTTATATAAACTCGATAAAATCCTCGTATTTAGTCCTTAGTGAATCCAAAAAATTTAAATTATTTTAAATTCAAAAGAAATTTCCTCTTGCATTTGGTACCCATATGTTTATTCTACATTCCATTGAATTTTTTAAATAATTTTTGGAATTAATCATATATGAGTAGTCCACTTGCAAACAGCGGAATGTGATTTTATATAGTAAGCCATAAATTAAAAAAAAACGTCTACAACAACAAATAAAATCCAAATTGTATCTTTCTAGCCCAGTAAAATCAGACTTTTTCTTCAAAAAAATTTGTAACAGCAATTTTTTGATGCAGTTTACTTCTATTTGACACGTAGATCATGGTCCACAGTCTTGCCCCTAAATTTCATTTGGCAACATTCCCCCATATTGGATTTAAGTTTTTTTGGGTTTTTTCCAATTTACAAGCTTATTTGGCATTTTTCGTAAAAAATGGGTATATACAAATATGTAGAAAATTTAATTTCCCACATTTGTTATACAAAAGGTTTTTTCAAAATAGCATTTTTTATTGTAAAAAATTAGCAAAAACTGTGAAATAATTTTACATTGTTATGGTTTTCGCCAGTTTTGACAATTTCTGTTGAAAATATATAGCACATTGAAATTCCAAGGTTGTAGAGAATTTCATTCTCCAAATCTTTTGTGCCAAAATTTTTTTTGTATGACGCTTAGATCACGGCCGGGAACGCGATATACATATGTTTCGCACGTTCCCGGCCATCACGGGCCAACATACAAAACAAATGTAGGTATACAAGTTGTGAAGAATGAAATTGTCTACAACTTTTGAATTTCAATATGCTCTGTATTTTCAACAGAAATTGTCAAAAAAAATGGCGAAAACCGTGGCAATGTAATTTTTTTGCAGTTTTTGCTAATTTTTTACAGTAAAAAATGCTATTTTGAAAAAACCTTCTATATAACAAATTTATTTATTTTATTTTTTTATTTAGTCTACAGAAAAATGTTTTCTTACAGACAATTGAGATAAAAAGAATTAGATATTTAAGTATGTATGCTGATGTACAGAGTGAACTAATTACACATATTAACTTGTAAAGATAATAATGATATACAATAGCAATTTGGGTAGCTGGCGAGGCCTAGTCTCCAGTCTACTTTTGTGTGCGGTGGGCGGAAAGGCGGAGTTTCCGCTCCGCGCTGTTTACAGGCTGTTAATCATGGTCGGAAAGGCCGAGCTTCCGCTCCATGTTCCCGTAGTCATTACTTTGTATGTCAGGCAGGCGGAAAGTCCTAGTTTCCGCTCCGCGCTGTTTACAGGCTGTTAATCATGGTCGGAAAGGCCGAGCTTCCGCTCCATGTTCCCGTAGTCATTACTTTGTATGTCAGGCAGGCGGAAAGTCCTAGTTTCCGCTCCGCGCTGTTTACAGGCTGTTAATCATGGTCGGAAAGGCCGAGCTTCCGCTCCATGTTCCCGTAGTCATTACTTTGTATGTCAGGCAGGCGGAAAGTCCTAGTTTCCGCTCCGCGCTGTTTACAGGCTGTTAATCATGGTCGGAAAGGCCGAGCTTCCGCTCCATGTTCCCGTAGTCATTACTTTGTATGTCAGGCAGGCGGAAAGTCCTAGTTTCCGCTCCGCGCTGTTTACAGGCTGTTAATCATGGTCGGAAAGGCCGAGCTTCCGCTCCATGTTCCCGTAGTCATTACTTTGTATGTCAGGCAGGCGGAAAGTCCTAGTTTCCGCTCCGCGCTGTTTACAGGCTGTTAATCATGGTCGGAAAGGCCGAGCTTCCGCTCCATGTTCCCGTAGTCATTACTTTGTATGTCAGGCAGGCGGAAAGTCCTAGTTTCCGCTCCGCGCTGTTGGGCGTGGTCGGAAAGGCCAAGTTTCCGATCCCTGCTCGTATTGTCCTACGTGGTCGCGAAAATATACGAAGCCGTTACAATTGTACTAAGCAGTCATAGATATTGTGTATTTTTTTCGTTCGCGGTTACAGATATTAGTTTATTTAGTTAACTTGTTGAGCAAAGTCTTCTTTATTACAAAAAGCGATTCAGATGTGTCGAAAAGCATCATGCATTTCAAAGTGTGATTTACAAATACTCAACACAATAGGTTTAAAATGTCTCGTGNACCGAAAAGCATCATGCATTTCAAAGTTTGATTTACAAATACTCAACACAATAGGTTTAAAATGTCTCGTGGGTCTTGTAGGAATACAAAAATTTATCTTACTCAGTAAAAAGGGACTACTGACCATCCCGTTCATTAATTTAATTAAAAAAAGAACAACAATCATCTCTCTACGACTCTGAAGCGTCGGCAAATCTTTTAGACGAGTCCCAACATAAATTTTTGAGGGCAAATAACAGGAACTGTTTCTGCACTGATTCGAGCCTGTCACTATGAATTTGATAACTAGGATTCCATACTATAGATGCATACTCCAAAATCGGTCTAACTAGAAAGGTAAAGAGAACTTTAGTGACATAAGGATCATTGAACTCCTTGGCCCAGCGCATAAGAAAAGCCCTAATCACGCAGGAGTTTATGAGAGACTTGAATTCTAGTTTCGGATCCATAGTTACACCTAGGTCAATGAAATTGGTCACTTGCTCAACATTGTGGTCAGATATCATATACGAATTTGGGTAGAACGATTTTCTAGAGAAGGTCATGAATTTACACTTTTTCAAATTGAGTGACATGGAATTTGCTTCACACCACTCGAAAATGCAGGTTGGGTCAGCTTGTAAATGCTCCCTATCTTCTGCAGCACTAATGTACTTAAAGAGCTTAACATCATCAGCGTACATTAAGCATTTCGAGTAATTCAACAACTTAGGTAGTTCATTTATAAATAAAATAAACAAGACGGGACCAAGATGGCTGCCCTGAGGTACGCCGGACGTGACATGTATTGGCCGGGAGGTACAATTTTTAAAAATTACTCTTTGTTTCCTATCCACTAAGTAAGAAAAAAGCCAGCTGAGAAGAATAGGAGGGAAACCAATTGGATCAAGTTTATATATAAGGGTGAATGAGATACTTTATCAAATGCCTTGCTAAAATCAGTGTATATCATGTTCGAAGATTGTTTTTAAAACCATTCGACACATAAGTAGTGAATTCAAGAAGATTGCCTCAAAAACTTTAGGAATAGCATAAAGCTTCGCAATTCCTCTGTAGTTTACGATGTTAGTCCTACTTCAATTTTTATAAAGTGGCCAAATAAACGAATCCTTCCAGGAAGATGGGAAGATACCCTGTCTTAGGGAAGCATTAAAAATATTTTTCAGAGGCTTATACAAATACTCTGCACAACTTTTAAGAACACTTGTGGGTATACTGTCTGGGCCAACTGTATATGAAATTTTCAAACAATTCAAATGAATGAGGACGTCCGCAGCAGATATCGATGGAATTCGGATGCCATCAAATGATGTCAGAAAGAATGGGTAGCTAGAGAGATTCGAATTTAGTTGGGAATATGTAGAACTGGCAGAGTAGTTTGACTCGAAGAAACCAGCAAACATATCACGCAAAAACAACAATAATGCACCAAAAGAGGCAAATATGCACGAAGGCCGACAAAATAAAACTTTTCAATCAAGGCACTTTATGACTAAATCAAGTCAATTTATTGGAATTTGGCTTCAATAAACTTTTTTCGGTGTGAATAACACAAATTAGAACTGCTTAGCACTTTGTAAATGAGATAAACTTTGGAAATTCTTTCAAGCGAATGTTTAAGTGACCGCACACTACGGACGTTGCCAGACGTATGTGGCAAATAAATTCTCTACATATTCGTATATATCCATTTTTTACGAAAAATGCAAAATAAGCTTGCATATTTGAAAAAAAACCAAAAAAACTTAAATCCAAGATGGCGCAATGTTGCCAAATGAGATTTAGAGGCAAGACTGTGGATCCATGATCTACGTATCAAATAAAAGTAAACTGCATCAAAAAATCGCTGTTACAAATTTTTTTTTTTCAATTTTCCTACCAAATTTTTCTAATTTTACTTGGCTATTTTTTATTATCTGAAAATTTGGATAAATAAGAGTCTAATAATTAAAAAACAAAGTCGCAGTATGGTAGTTTTTGCAAATATTATATATAATAAATTAATATAGCGAGTTTTGAAACAGTAACTATTACATAGCCAGCTTTTTTTAGCTTTTCGCGTTCTCTCTTTCATGAAGATTGGTCTTCTTCTTTTTTATGACGTCTTTCATTAGGCAACGAAACCATCAAGTTTTCTTGCAGTTTTCTAAGTTCATCAGAAGATGGAGACTTTCGAACTTGTATAAATACGTACAATAAATATTATAGCGACCTTTAAAAGTGTATATATACATACAGTAAGTATTATAGCGACTTTTGCCAGATGCTATTTTTTCAGAATACATAAGGATTTT
The DNA here is from genome assembly GCF_001687245.7 of Rhagoletis zephyria. Taxonomy (NCBI): domain Eukaryota; kingdom Metazoa; phylum Arthropoda; class Insecta; order Diptera; family Tephritidae; genus Rhagoletis; species Rhagoletis zephyria. Next base: position 139,831 of record NW_016158054.1, on the reverse strand, counting down.
GCACTGTATTGTTAGTGGACATGAAACTACTTTAAATACTGGTACGTTCACCACCAAAAACTGAAAATCTAAAAAATTGTACATAGAGCTCTTTGCAAGTGGACTACTCATATTTGAAATTACAAACCTTTAAAATAAATCCTGACGTCAGAAAGAAAAAATAAAAACGCCACTTTAAATAAAAAATATGTTTCAAGCCCATTTCTTTATTATTTATTTTATGGCAGGAGAGCTTCTCAAACAATATTTAAGCAATTTTTTCGATTAAAGTTGGTGAAAAGTAATGAATATCTAAATCACGGGACTAATCCCGGGATCCCGGATTGTGATAATGACGTAAAAAGCTGAAAAATTAACATGCCTAGTTTGTACATTAGGGTGGTCCAAAAATGCATGTGGGGGGGGGAAAAAGTAAGTCCGAATTTTTATGCTCTTGCCCCCTAGGATTGTTCTATACCGAAAAACTCTGCAGGAGATTCCCAATAATAATACCCAAGTGCTTATTTAACAATTTTTTCATCGCAACTATAATTTATAGGTCCACCAAAAACCCCGAAAACTGTAATAGGCGGACCAATAAAAAACCGTTAGTATTAAAAAATCGTTAAATACACAATTGGGTATTATTATAGAAAGTCTCCTGAAGAGAACCAGAGTTTTCCGATCGAAAAATATTGATTTTCAAGAATTCTACACCATTTCTACGAAAAGTTGTTTTTTCCCCATATAAAAATACATATGGAAAATAATACATGGAAAACTTTGAGCGCTTTGACCGACCTCTAAATATTTTTTGATTTCAAAATAATAAATAGGGGTATACTTTTTTTCGATATTGTACAATCCTAGGGGGTGAGAGCATTACAATTCCGACTTTATTGTTTTTGGATCACACTATTGTACATACATATGTACATAGAAAATTTTTTGCATATTCATACACAAAATTTTCTTTTATTTCAATTCAATTTAATTTCTCTTTGTTTGAATATTGTAATGTCGAAACATATATCACAACAGGTATTCACTCAGATTTAAAAAAAATTTTAAGCCAAAATCATTCATTAGTTGTTTATATGAATTCATGCAGCCCTCTAATATAAGTTCAACTGAATCTCCTTTTCGATTTGTGTCATCGTTCTTACAAACAAACTTTTAAATGTTCTGTAAATTCTTTTTTTAAAATTCGAAAAAGTACGAATAAAATCGAACTTGCTCTACCAAATTTCGAATCGAATAATCGAATGGTTGGGTAATGTTCGAGATTCGGAAAAATCGAACTTCAACCCCCCACTACCCATTACGCCTTTTTGCAAGCTTTTTATTTTAAACTAACTTCCCGACAAGCTAGAGACTTGAAATTTTCCGCACAGTTCCAACCACGATGGCAATGCAATTAAAAATTTAAATGCATTCCCTAGCTGGTCCAGGGGTCTTGATGTAAACGCGGTCAAAACACAGTGAAAGTTATGGCTAACAGAGCGTAATTTGCCAAAGAACGTAAAAACGCTATAAGTTTTTTTATAGCTGCCGGAGCTAGTAAAGAAATAGTATAGTTTCAGGCGTTAGTTTGATAGATTCTATTGTGATTTCTTTAGTAAGAGAAATGCCGGAAATTAGCTCAACTGTGTTTAACATGGCCAAACAGTTATTTTTTAGGTACTTCTGTTAAGAATTACATTATTTGGTTTCCTCACACAGAGAGTTAGTGAAATACAGAGATACGATAAAAGGCACGCATAGTTACGGTGACCATCCGTCCTTTATTTTAAAGGACAGTCCTTTATTTTAACCCTCTTTCCTTTATAATTTTTTTCAAAATAAAGGACGCCTTTTGTCCTAAAGGACAGTCCTTTATTTTAACCCCCTGCCCTTTATAATTTTTTTTCAAAATAAAGGACGCCTTTTGTCGTTTCTTAAACTATCATTTAAATCGACTCTGCATTTTTCACAGGTAAATTTTTAAACGCTGAATATGAAAAATAAAAATGTCCCTTATAAAATATAATGATAACTTTCGCCAGTTTGTTTCGCACCCCACTTAAGGGCTTCTATGTAATCGGTAATCTTTGTACAATCTATAAAGCACAGGGAAAGTTGTGCCCAGAATCGTGTTGCACGCTGAGTTTCCAGTTCCACTGAAAGAGAACAATAAACCCCCTGCTGGACAGTAGTTCAAAACTGGCATTCATTCACTTCATTTTCCGCTTAATTTGATTAATTGTTATTTTGAAAGCTTACAATATTTGCAAGAGACCAGTTGAGCCTGATTTCTGAACTTTAATTTGATTATATTAAATTTTTAAGCGCAAAATGCACAAAAAGTAGCAGCTTTAATAAATGTTACATAACAAAAGCTAGTTGAAAATAATTGCATGGTTCTCCCAAAACAAAAAAATACACAAAACAATTTTGAAATGTTATAAAAAAATGTTCACCAAAATAAATATTTTTTTTTGGTTTTTAGTAAAAATTGGTGGAAAAATGAAGGCTCCAGTGGATTATGAACATTGAATTCGAATTTCGAACCACTGTGTGCTAGCTTCGTCGTGCAGTATGAATTATAGTAAACGCATTTTGGTAGCAAAGGATGGCGAAGTCCTTGAAAGGGATTTGGCTTCATTTTTCGCTACAGCTGGGGAACTTATACAATTAAATAATATAATTAAATGGTAAATATTTGACTTAAATTACGATATGGGCAAGGTACTTTTATCATACAAGTTGTATGTACGTATTTCCAAATCCTTTTGAAAAAAATTTCCTTTATTTTACGTTGGTTAATATGGTCACCGTACGCATAGTGCATGTGCATGCATCTTTAAAGTGTACATACTTCTACTATCCCGCAGGCGAAAAAAATTCAGTTAAGTAGTACGATGTAGTTCTTCTGAATACTGTTAAGGCGATGTATGGCACGTTTAAAGCACAGAAATAATATCATTAAAATGACTATGTTCTCTTTGACGTACGTCAAAGGTCAAGTAGAAGTGGGTACCCATTGATAGCTCGGTTATATAATATAGGAAATAATAGTGGGATTCATGAAACGTCGCAAAGTTGTTGCAAATGTCGCATTTTTCGCAAAATTTGCCACCTTGCGTCACAGCTGATTACTTTTGTATGGAAACTTTCTTGCGATAAAATTGCGGCATTGCCATAGTATTTGAGGTGGCAATCATTGTAAAGTTTTTTATTGTCTTCAAATACTTCAAAAAAGTACATCAGCTAAATCTGCTTCGAAATATAATTGTAAAAATTTGTATTTTTCTCTAACGTGCGACATTTTTAAAAAACTTTACATTTGCAATCCGGAGTTGCGATAGGTCGTTATTACAACTTTGTTCGCAAGATTGCCATTTCGCCAAAAATGCCAAAGTTGATAAATATGACATTTGATCACTTTTGTTACACAAATACTTCCCCGACTACAGGCAAAAATATTGGCTAAAATTTGTCATTTTCTTTGCCATATACACGTTTTATCGGTGCACTTGCACAACATTCGCATTCGCAAAAGCTCCGCATTGATTATTACGAATGCGAAAGCGAATGCGAATGTTAAACTTTATGCGGAAGATCCGCGGTTGCGAATGCGAATATTCGCAACAACCCTGGTCTATACATTCGAGCCGTATATTAGTATCTATAAGATACAATCTTCTTGCTTCTAAAGCTTGTTTCGCTGTACCATTTTTCGACAACAATTCGCTCTCATCTCTATAATACTATGTCCCCACCGGAGCTTAACCGCACAGTTATGGCTGTTGAGTTGGTTATCCCGATAACCCACTTGACAGCATTTAAGCATTTCACTGAGATGGTTAAAAGCTAACCAACTCGAAACCACGACGGAGGTCTGCTACAACCCTGTGTTTTCCCGCCATCTGTGGGTCATTAGCGCTAAAATTGAAAAAATTCGTTCCCTACCGGTGTTCGGAGTTAAACTCCGATCAGATTTGAAATCAACTCCTCTATTCCGCTTGACTTCAAATCTATTCAGTTTTTTTATTACTCATGTTCTGCCCCTCTTGGGCCCGTTTTTTGAATATTCACCCTGGGTTTCAGTAAAAAATTTATAGTTAAGCAAAACCTCACTGATAAAAAGAAACTCGTTTATAAAAATCAGTCCATAAAGTGATTTGTTCTTTTTTGATATATGGATGTCGGTATTGGCGGATGCAAAACTTAGTTGTTAAAAAAGAGTTAAGTTGTAGAAAGAAATTTATATAAAGTAGAAAAGATTTAGGTCCTATTGCTTCTTAAAAAAATTGTTTGCTTGATATATTCTACTTCATAGAAAAAACTTAAAACTACCTAAATATGTAACATATTATCTTTAAATTGCCTCGCGTTCCTATTTTGGCAAGAATAGAAAATATTTAAGTTATACCATTAATGTCGAAAGCGAAAATAAAAAATGCAAATCAAATACAAATTGTTTTTGCTCTAATTTTTTAAGCGATTTACTCTCAAAACACTGGCCTTTACGTTTGTACTATATTATAAACCTCAAACTGTAGTGTGGACAGCCATGGGCGTAGCCAGGTAGGGGCAGGGGGGTGCTCGAACCCCCCTAGATTTCAAATTTTCCTTATATATATATAAAATAGTACCCTGAAATGCCAGCTTAATAGGGTCGACTTTACTTAACATATCTACATTTTGCTTTAATAACAACTGCCATCCTTAATTAATCATGGCAGTGCCTGAAACTCTACTATTTACCTGCGTCGGCAGCTATACAAAACTAAAAGCATTTTTTTCGTAATTTAGGAAATTACGCTCTGCATCCGGATTCCAACTTTCGCTATCGCTAAAATGCTAAAATCTGCTATAACGCTTAAGCTAAAATTTTATCCGAATCTTTGGCGAACTCCGAAGATCGCGATTCTGTCCACCCTGTCACTAAAAATTGCTTAGTCTAAATTGTAGTACTTTATCCGGCCACCGGGAGCGCTGTACAGGAACGGCAGCTGTCAAATTTTGTTTTGATTTTAATAGTGATAAATAGTGAAAATAAGAGTAAGTAGAACTTTTCAATAATTTTGACCGATTTATTATAAATTCATATAACTTATTAATAAAATTAATAAAGTTCAATCGAAGAGTTTTGGATTGCAAATTAAATAAAGTGTTTTGATTTGGTTTTCTACTTTTTCGGTATAGCACTCTTCAAGAATCTTGCCTTTAAAAAAATAAAATATACACATAAATATCTTTAAAATCAAGGAAACTAGCTTTGAACAAATTAACGCTTACAACGTTATTTGAGGCGACCATACAAATATAAAACTTAATTCACTATGCAAGCCGCTTCTTAAGTTGCTAGCCATTATTTACTAAATCCCACACCCAATCGTTTCTTGGAAGGACTATGGTCATATTTTATGAACAATGGTTTGGTAACTGTAAACACACGGAGCCAATTTTCGGGCAAGTTGCTCTGGAACTACATGGGCTGAATATTAGCGTGGGCCGAAAATCCGCTTTTTTAGAATTTTGATTGGTAATAGCAAAAATATGGTTGACTATGCTCTAAAAACTATCTGTGTGAAATATGACAATTTTTGGTCAATATCTTAGGCTCGCCCAAGTCCATCAAAGTTCAAAATGGCCAAAAAATAAAAATTAATAAATAAATTAAGTAAAACATTTTTTTACTAAAATTGCGATAATCTTCTAAAGTATTAGTCCTACATAATAAGCTATATGGACCTTTTTTTGTAGAGAATCGAAGCTACCCTGCAGGGAAACCGCGGACTAGTGAATCAATTTTCTAGTTCCGTACTAGGTCTTTATCGCCAAAAAGCAACTAGTCCGATAGGAACTAGATCCCCACCAGTCCAAAATCGGCGAAAAGTGGTACTTTTAAAAAACTAATTTATTTCAGTTTTTTCACTAGAAATCTATATCTAAAGTGACGAATTTAGAAATGGTTCGGAAGCATAGAAAAAGGGATGCAGAACGAACTAGATCTTATTTGTCAAATTTAGAACTAGTTCGGAACTATCGAAAAAGGGATGCAGCGGGGGGCTTATTTACTTTACATAGATATGTGTTCGGCGACTTTTTCGTTCAAATACGCTTCTATTCTGTGCTTCGCAGATGCTTTTTCATAGCTTGGTAATACAAGACTAAAATGTGTGTTAACATTTCAACATCTTGGGACCGTCTGGAATATAAGAAATAACAGCGAGCGCCTCTGCAAACTCAGCTACAGCTAAAGGTATGTAAACGTACATTTCTTCATTCAAACAAATTTAATTTCAAATTGAAAACACATTTCTTCTAAAATAACTTAACATCGCGCCACGAATGAACCAAAAAGATTGAAAAATCATGATACTTTTTTCTTTCGTCTGTCGATTTTCGAACTGGTTCGGAACTATGGAATTTAGGTCTAGTACGGAGCTATCGAAAAAGGGATGCAGCGGGGGCAATTGACACTTCCTAGGGCATCGCCATGTTAAATTCGCCAGTTGCTTGNAAATATAAAACTTAATTCACTATGCAAGCCGCTTCTTAAGTTGCTAGCCATTATTTACTAAATCCCACACCCAATCGTTTCTTGGAAGGACTATGGTCATATTTTATGAACAATGGTTTGGTAACTGTAAACACACGGAGCCAATTTTCGGGCAAGTTGCTCTGGAACTACATGGGCTGNTACTAGAAGCGCACCAGTTCAGAACTAGAGATTTTCCCCACAGGGTAGCTAAAAAACATTTTTTTTAGTACTTGAACTTTGATAGACTTGGGCGAGCCTAGGATATTGACTAAAAACTTTCACATTTCACACAGATATTTTTTAGAGCATAATGAACAATATCGAGCCCTAACCGCCTAAATAACGTAAGCGACATTTTTTTCAAAATTTTATTTTTGATGCAGAAATATTCCTAGAGCATCTAGATGCTTTTCTGCATCAAATCGGATTTTCGGCCCACGCTACTGAATATACGAGCAGTGTTGCCAGGTATTCGGAATGAGAAAACGTCCCTCTTGGTCTGAAAAAACATAATTTCCTACCCAAAAACGTCTTTCTCAACTGAATGTACAAAAAATTGTTCTTATTAAACTTTTATTGTATAGAAAAATAACTTAAGCGTAATTTCATTTTGATGCAGAAATATTCCTTGAGCATTTACATGCATTTCTGCATCAAAAAGAAAATTTTGTCGCTTACGTAATTTGGCGGTTAGGGCTCGATATGTACGTAATGTATATTAAAATCTCATTTCGACAGAGCACACTTAAAATTCATTGTAAACTGGTCGTTAATATAAAAATCATTTTATACATACACTTGTGATCAGCTGACTAAGTCATCGATAGTTTGATCGATTTTGGCTGTTTCTCTTTCGTTTATTTATGTTTATTATTTTTCCATAAAACCCAAGCTCATTTACAGACAAAATATAAATCCACAAAAATTGTGCAAAAATTATAAACAATCTGCAAATTTTCAGCTAGATTTTCAACTATTTATTCAGAGTTTTTAGAATTTTTGTTGACTATGCAGTTTGATAGCCCATTAAATTTCAGGGCAATAATGTGCAAGTTTAAAGGGGCTAAATAATCGCGTGGATTTTTAATATTTTTTTTTTGTAGACATTTGGTTAGGGGCTCGGTTGTCGAAAATGCTAAATTACGGTCTGCTAAGAAGGAGCATAGCAATAGGTCCATTCAATATCAAAAAATTGTTACGAATTGTTGCTAGTACTTGCAAGTTTTTACTGGGAATGCATTCAATAACCCAAAATATTTGCAAGAGGGAGCGAATTCGGGGGCGTATCAACCGGAGAGCTGCAAATTCTTGCAAGTAAAAATTTTACTAGCAGGAATTTGCAGGAGTCAAAAAGTAAGGTTATGTTTCAAATTCAAATGTAAACAAACTGTATAAGGGGATGATTTGATGAAACATAATTAGTGAAATGAAAATATGGATGAAAAATTTAAATCTATTGTATATTTTTTTATTTTTATGACGATGTGAACTATTCCCAATTTAAAAGAAAATTGGGCGCCAAAATTTAACCGGCAGAAAGTGTCAAAATGGCTTAAGTTGCAAGTTTTTACTAGTTTTGCGTTCAATAACTTTTTCTGCAAATTTTCTCTTGCTCTCAATTTTACTCTCTATTTTTCTTTTACGCTCTCGCTGCAAGTACTTACTGGAAAAGTTATTGAATGGACCTAATGTTTCAGTCTATTTTGTGTTCATTACATTTTCAATGAAGTCTTAAAAAGTCGCCTACTTTTTTCTGACGTTTTATGCTGCACAGCTTTTTTGAGCGAGCGTGCCTGCTGCAATAGATCGGCTCTTCCTGAATTGGCTTTAAATGTGCAATTGTAAACATTACAGCCAGCCTTTGAGCACGGAATCCTTAGTCCAAGAATCCAGAAAAAATCTTTTGAAGCAGCTGCAGCAAATAACAAAGATTGTAAAGATTTATTAAGAAAATAATTCAAAATCAGTTCTACTTATAAGATTTAGTAACAAAGAAAATTTACTGGGAAGTTAAAAAACGTCATTTTTTACACAAAAAACGTCCAAACGTCAACAGGGTACAAAAAAACGTCCAAACGACGTTAAAAACATCAACCAGGCAACGCTGTATACGAGCACGAAAAGAAAACCTCTTTGTACACGATTTTCGTATTTACCGCGTGAAATGAAAATTCGTTCCTATCCAACAATAATATTTATTAAAGGCAGTGCAAAGGATGCTTTTAATGGTGGTCGTATCAAAAATAGTTGGTTGACTTTCTGTTTCCATCCTTCGCCGTCTTTAATGGCTCTTCCACACGCGTTTAGTTTCTGGGCAAGATGTTTCCACTGCTCCAGCAAACGTTTGCACCCGATGTCATTCACGAATTAAAAAAAGAACTTAAATGATTTCATTTACGAGAAAATCTTTTCCATACCTGTCATGAGCAAATTCCCTGTGTTCTTCCAAATATTGAACATGCATATATTTTTGCTAATTTGTCACTTTTCTACTGTTGCAGTTTTCCATTTTCAATATGAATTACAACAATTTTTATTTAATCGAGAATTTTAAACAAACAACAATCTAAATATTACCTATTTTTTGTTGACTTACTTTTTTAGCACCGAATATTTGTCGTCGTCAAATTTGCAGGCTTTTAAACGAAAAGAAAGTATTTTTAGCGATGGAAAAACGCTGGATTCGCCATTTTAGCTGTTTGAGCTGTCAAAAACAGTTCACTGACTTTATCCGGGTTCATTTTGTTCATCGCTAAAATCTTTCAAAAAATGAGCCAAAAATTGTGATTTTAGAATTGCATTTTCATAATAGAATCGCGAAAATCGCACTTAGCACTTTTTGGCGTTGGACTTTTAGCGATAGCGAATGTTAGAATCCGGGTGCTGCTATCACTAGCAAGGAACACGCTCTAAAGAAGATAACCATAGGGAACTGTGAAAACGTTAAAATTTAGAGATAAGATAAGTGTATAATAAATATTTAGGTTTTATGTTTGTTCTGTATCTGGAGATTTTTTCAAATTACTTGGAATTTATACACACTTCTATAAGAAAAGCCTACCTGCTTTCGAACGAAGTATATCTAATCATGGTAAAGTTCTATAAGTAACGTAGCTTTTACCGTTTTTTCTGGCAAGGCTCTAGGTGTGCTTTTGTTAGTGTATTGGCGTTTTTGGTTCAGTGTGTTAGTTTTGTTAGGGTTGCCAGACGTACTGCTTTTGGGAGTTAACGTACTCCTTTTTATTGCACTGTACTCCCAAAAAAAAATATCTGGAAATGTACCCTTTATTAGCTTTGTACTTCTTTTGTACTCCTTTCTCCAGCTATTAATATTTTATCATATACAGGGTGTAAAATAATATCTGTTGCACAGTTTTTTTTTTGAAAAATAGATTATCCACAGATTCTACTTCACTTTTTAAAATTTGCTTTTAAATTTCAACCTTCATTTGGGTTTACTGGCGGTAAACACTTTGAGAGAAAGGCGCTAGTAAAAGAAGTAGTTATTGTATATTTATCCACAGATTTCACTTCAATTTTTTTAATTTGTTTTTAAATTTCAACTTTCATTTGGGTTTACCGGCGGTAAACACTTTGAGAGAAAAGTGCAAGTAAAAAAAGTAGTTATTGTATATTTATCCACAGATTTCACTTCAATTTTTTTAATTTGTTTTTAAATTTCAACTTTCATTTGGGTTTACCGGCGGTAAACACTTTGAGAGAAAAGTGCAAGTAAAAAAAGTAGTTATTGTATATTTAGTCTTTAAATTTAACCTTCATTTGGGTTTACCAGGGGGTTTGGGAGAAATGCGCAAGTCTTCGTCGGTTACTTTATTACATATATTCTGTAACCATAGGGTAATTTCCCCCATTTGGGTCCTTAAATATTGTATATTTAGTCTTTAAATTTAACCTTCATTTGGGTTTACCAGGGGGTTTGGGAGAAAAGCGCAAGTCTTCGTCGGTTACTTTATTACATATCTTCTGTAACCATAGGCTAATTTCCCCCATTTGGGTCCTTTATAATCCGTATTTTGTCCAACATAAGGTCTCATACTCAGCAATCGAAGACTCGAAACTGGTGACTAGGAGGACATTAATTCGACCAACCCTATACAGTTTTTTTTCTCTTTTTTTATACAAAATCTAAGAAAAAATACACCTGAAAAAGACGTTCGTGCCGCATGTACTTATCTCCCAAATCTGGCAAATGCAAATCAGGATTAAAATTTTAAAACCAATTAATAAAATTAAAGTAAAATATTTACAAATTTAACAAAAAAACACAAAATCTATAAAGAAGCCTTTTATTTTTCAAAAAACCTTTGCGACAGTTATTATTTTACGCGCTGGACGTTGCCATTCATTTTGTGGAAAACACTACTTAGTAAGCAAAATTAAGTGTGATAGTGAAAAGGTGTAAGCATGGCCTTAGGGGCAGGGGGCTCGGGTATAAAAATCAGAAAAATATTAAATTAATTATGAGGCTTAAATTAAAAAAAAATATTACCACACATTCAGGAAGAGTCTGGAATTCTTTTGTAGTTTCTAGTTTTTTAGTTGGGGAAACTTTCCTATTAGGGCGGTCATTGAGAACCGAATTCTACGCAAAAATACTGTGGGCGCAAGTGGAAATTGTGACTTTGGCAATTTTTCTAAGGGGTCCCTGGGGGGCCCTAGCTGGTCGGGAGTAACATATTTGTCACTGGCGGTACATGCCCGCTCCAAAAAGGTCGGAAAAGGTGCCACGTACACTCCCGCTTCGATCACCGTCTCTTTAACAACCGTACCTATTGGAAAGCCAACCTATATAGTTATTTACTTTTCACATTTATTGTTGCTTTGAAAAAGATTTCTAAGATATCTTTGTTTGTTTGTGCCTAATTAATGGCAATTTGTAACAATAAATTGCACAAAAAATTATAAAAAAAATTGTACTCCTTTTTTATGTTATGTACTGCTTCTTTTCTGTCGAAAATATAAATGTACTTCTTTCTCCGTTTCAAAATCTGGCAACCCTAGTTTTTGTTGAATTAATTGTAATAGAAACAGAAGAAGAAATTGTATTAGAAATGAAATAAATTGTAACAGATAACAGCAAGTGCCAAAAAACAGGTGATTTCAGCTTTAGGCATTCTTTAACAATTAACTGATGGTGTTTTTACTAAAGGTGTGGGATATCGTCGCCTCAGAAAACGGATGACGAATGTGCAAAATCACGATTTTGGGATTTTGATGCAGATTTACTAAGTTGGACATGCTCTTTCGATTTCTGCAATCCATTTTTTTATATCTCCATTAGTTTTTGAGATATTTCGTGCGCATTTTGTCGTATGTTACATAATATTAATGATTGGGTATGCCTTTTGTTGTATGTGCTGAAAATGCGTCACATACGACAAATTCCCATACAAACGTACCTTTTTTTTAATCATAAAACGTTTGTCGTATGTGGCACATACGACAAATTCCCATACAAATGTAATCTTTTTTTAATCATAAAACATTTGTCGTATGTATCGCAAAACTTTGAACTTACGACAATTGGGACCATCCAAACTATAACGATACAATTAAAATTGAAAATTAAACTAAGTAACTAATTTTAAAATTTTAAATTTTTAAATTTTAGCTTGCACTGAGTCTCCAATGAAATGAAAGAGATAAAAATGTACAAAAGACTGAATTTAAGTATTGTTTTTTGTTTTTATATAAAGAAAACGTATGTTCGTAACATATTTACAGCATAAGAGATGTACAGATTTTTTTTATTAAATACATGATTATGTTTTTGTTATGTTTTTTCTAATAAGTAATCATTATTTAATAAATATGTCTGGTTTTTTCATCAAATTATACCATCGTCGTTGAAATAGATACTTTAGTATTGTCGTATGTTCTGTGGACAAAACAAAGTGGTGAGTAAACGCTACTTACGACAAATGTATACGGAATGAAAAGTAAATTTTCTCATTAACGTTAAGAGATATTAAATGTAAAAATATGGGAAATCAAAACTAATAACACCAGCTACGTCTCCTTCAAAAGTTACAAAAATCTACCGTACAGTTTCGGATTAATTCGACCTTAAACTTCAAAGTCAATTTTCTCAAAACCGTGTTTTGTAACATTCGACATCCGTTTTCTGAGACGACGATATGTATTTGCATCTGTAAGTGTAACTTGTTCAATACATATGTAATTGCGTATGTCTGTCGAATTCACAGTCTTTATTTAACTATTTAAAAGTACGTTCCTTGAAAACGAAATAAAGGCTGCGTTTCTTTATATATTCCAAATAATCCCATTTCACAGCCAGAATAAACAGAATGCGTTTGAAACAGGGTTGTTGCGAATATTCGCATTCGCAACCGCGGAGCTTCCGCATTAATTTTAACATTCGCATTCGCTTTCGCATTCGCAAATATCAATGCGGATCTTTTGCGAATGCGAATATTGAAGGGACAGGAAATTACAGTTATTTTTTTTACGAGTTAAACTTGGCCAAATATTTTTTATTCCCGACTAAAAGTCCTTTCCGGACCATAATCAAACCGCTTATCCAAATTAAACAAGTTTGGTATCAAATGAAAGATGACTTAAATAGCTTTAAAACTGAAATGTCCAAACGAGCAAAGCCACCCATTGAAAAATATTTCAATAAAAAATGTTAATTAATTACTGTTTAAGCGACTTACGCACTTAAAATACACCTCTGCTAAAGAGAACGCAGCCACCCTCTTTTCGAACTTACGGCAGTTCGATGTGGCCGTGCGACTGCTATAAATAGGGGCACCTTATTGAATCTCCGTCCCTTCTTCTGTTCATCTCCTTTTTCGACCATACGGATTGGACCATCATCGGAAAGTATCATTTTAACCAACTATATCAACCGAAGGAATTTATCAACTTCATCAACGTGGAGTATTTACCACGTACATCATTTACATTGCTAAGTATCAATTTGAATTATACATCAACATTTTAATTATTGTTTGGAACATGTTTGTGTTATATTTATAATGAATTCTCATTCTTGTACTATTGAACTGCAATATTGTCTCATTAAATTGCATATGAATTACATACATGCGCATTTGCATTATTATACAAATACTTGAGTGCTTCACATCGATTACCCTTACACGTGTAGATCCGTACCTACACGTACCTCTAACAGATTTGAGAAGCAGAGGCCACTTATTCCAGGCCTCAACAATTTCCCTTCTCAATATCGTACATAGGCGTTTACCAACGTAAGCCCTCCATCAATTGCCATAGAACAAACCTTGGGTCAGGGATATGAATTTCTTTAGTATTAAATGATATAAAAATATAAAATATAAATAGAGGTGGTAACCTTCGTTCGTTATTTCTTTTTAAAAGCTATTTAATACTATGTCTCCATTGAGAGATTTATCCATTAAGATTTAATAAATCCAGTTGCTAAATCACAGCCGTCTCCATTACCACAACGATATATGTTTGATGTTCACATTTTTAAATATTTGACGTTTGCCTATGTATGATTTTATAAATGCAGTTGCGGACATTGATATACAGACAGATAGAAGGAAGGTACCAAGCGGAATTTCATTATATGAATTCTGAATATTATTGGCTTCTTATTCGTGGTAAATATGTATGTATAATATATAGTTTGGAAAGTGTAAAGAATGGTACCATATTCCGAATCATAATCCCGAATTTAAGAAAAATTATCAAAACGGTAAAAAACATTTGCGAAAAGAAAAATTGTTGTAGAATTCTCTTATTCATAGGGGGGAACCGAAAATCCAATCGTGGGCCTTTGGCATATCATGAATACGAACTGAGTTCTAGAGGATGTTCGGTGCAATGTTATCGAAGCAGAACCATTACCGAAATTTATAAATTTTTTGTCGCAGCGCGTAAATGACTTATAGAAAGCGGAGAAGACTCTGCATGATATTACTATAAAACATTTCTTCTAAATTTTTAGTTTTTAAAATAATATTTTCTTAATTTATTACAACCAAAGTTATGTAAATATGTATTACTAATTTTCCTCCCAAACTAACAAAAATATAAAAATCCCTAAAAATACGAAAATTCATGTTTTTATGATATGCTAGATTTCAATGTCCTCAACTGTAAATTGAAAACACAAATGTCATTTGACTTATGGCATCTGAATTTGTGGTTGCCACATCCAACAAATTGTACATATTGATCAATATTATTGAAGATTTGACGAAGATTTAACTTAAATCTACTGCCTTTCGAAATTTAATTTTATATGGTAAATCTCAAAAGATTTAACGTTAAATCTCGTCAGAGGGCTAAATCTTCATTAAATCTCACAATGGAGACATAGTATAAGTCCTCTTTCACATGATATTAAATTTGGTTAATTTTGATAAGCTGTTTGTTTATTATCCAGAAAAAACTTTTATTTCGGAATAAAAAATATTAGGCCAAGTTTATCTGGTAAAAAATAACTGTTATTTTCGGTCCCTGGAATATCTGTGCAAGTGCACTGATATTTGGCCAGTCACAGAAGAAAGGATTAAAAATGAATTACAAAAACTAAAATCGAAAAACGCTTTTGGCGTAATAGGTTCTCCAAATTCAGAAACAACCAAAAGAATGAGTATGAAGAATTCTTTGGAAAACAACGGTGTTTAAACAAAGATCTTGCCATGATACTAGATTGTGAAGATGAAAGTCAGGAGGATACATCCGACATTTGCAGCACGATGCAATTCTCAAAAATTAATTATTGCATCCGCAATACAAACAAAAAAAACAATAAATATAACTGAGAGTCCTCTCGACTCGTGCAGCGTCAATCGAAAAGAATTTACAATTTTGTCCAGTTTCAAGTCTTTCAAGTTTGTCTCCTCGAGCGAGCAGTTATTTAGTGGCCCTGATTTACGACCCTTTAAAAACTTTTTATTGGATACAATGTTCCAATTTTTAAATTCAAGAACTAAAAAAAAACATTATTAAAAATTACTAACCTTTACATTTTTTATTTACATTTTTATTTAATTACTCACCGAAATTATTTCTTAACAAGTAAAAAAGTCTAAGTTCGGGCGGAGCCGAACATTAAATACCCGCGCAAGTATTCAATATAGTTTTTCACCTTTCCGAAAACTACCGCTACATGGTAAGCAGGGGTGGGGTTAACCCTATTTCAAATATCTTCGATAGAACGTTTAGTAAGATATAATGAGATAAACCTATATAGCTATAAGTTAACTCATGACTCCCACGCCGACGTACGTTCCATGTAACACAATAACAGTATAAGAATTTGAAACACTTGCAATTTTAAGTTTCAAGCGATAGCTTGCAATTCTCCCGAAATGAAACCCGAGCCGCAACTGCAGCTGTGACAACATGAATATGGCAGCTCTTGGCAGAACCATGCAATTAGCTTAAGCAAATTTGTATTCTTACTATTGGCTTTGCTTGGATATTTTTGTGTGTGTGTTGGAAGTAAATTCTTTTTAGAAACGTTAGGAGATATTTCAATGTTTAATAAAGTTTTAGTTTGTCTCTACCATCAAAAGAAATAAGTTGTTTTAATTCGGTCTTCCAATATTGTTGCTATCAGTTGGCATTTTTATTATTTCATCAAATCATAAAGAGGAAGGAAAACAAAAGGATTTTCATCCATCAATTTAGTAGCAGAGTTGACGATTTCAATCTATTTACCAGTAA